>NC_090265.1:535400274-535700274 GCF_040414725.1 Anabrus simplex | reverse complement strand
AATATGGATTCGACACTACTTTCGATGATTTTAATATCGCACCCCCCTCGCCCCTCCCCCCGTCCCTAAGGGTTCCTGGGCTGTCTTACCCCCACATGGTTTGTCTCCTGATACTAAAAGTCCATAGTGTACAATTCACCTCGGCGACTCCGAAAACTATATATTCGACACTATTTTAGTTTTATTTTATGTATCACTTCCCCCTCACCCCACCACCCCAAAGGGGGATGAACTTGGATTTTAAAAAATTCCAAAGTGTCACTATTCATCTCAGCGACCCCGAAAAGTATGGATTCGACATTATTTTCGTTAATTTGTGTATCTGACCCCCTCGCCCCCTCCTCCGCCCCTAAGGGTTCCTGAGCTGTCTTACCCCCGCGTGGTTTGTCTCCTGATACAAAAAATCCGGAGTGTACAATTTACCTTGAAGACCCTGAAAACTATGTGTTCAACACTATTTTTGTTTAATTTTATTTATCATTCCCCCTCGCCTCCCTCCCACCCAAAAGGGAGCTGAACTTTGACTTCTAAAAAATCGGTAGTGTCACTATTCATCTCAGTGACCCCGAAAATTGTGGATTCGGCACTTTTTTCGATGATTTTTATATTTCAGCCCCCTTGCCCCCCTACCCCTAAGGGTTCCTGTGGTGTATTACCCCCGCATGCTTTGTCTCCTGATACTAAAAATCCGGACTGTCACCATTCATTTCAGTGACCCCGAAAAAATATGGATTAGACACTACTTTCGATGATTTTAATATCGAACCCCCCTCGCCCCTCCCCCCGTCCCTAAGGGTTCCTGGGCTGTCTTACCCCCGCGTGGTTTGTCTCCTGATACAAAAAATCCAGAGTGTACAATTTACCTCGAAGACCCCGAAAACTATGTATTCAACACTATTTTTGTTTAATTTTATTTATCATTCCCCTCCCCCCCACCCAAAAGGGAGCTGAACTTTGACTTCTAAAAAATCGGTAGTGTCACTATTCATCTCAGCAACCCGAAAATTGTGGATTCGGCACTTTTTTCGATTATTTTTATACCTGGCCCCCCACCCCTAAGAGGATGGTTGCCTAGTTGTACTTCCTCTTAAAACAATAATCACCACCACCACCCCACCCCACCCCACCCCTAAGGGAGCTACGGATGGCTTACCCCCACAGTGCTCGTCTCCAGATAGTAAGTCATAAGTGTACCAAGTTTGGTTGAAATTGCTCCAGTGGTTTAGGAGATGTGTCATTTACATACATACATCCATTTTTATATATAGTATAAGAAGTAAGATAAGATGATTGGTTTTATGTGTTAGCCATATACAGAACGAGTTGTTGATGTGAGACTTTGTCAGAGGGTAGACATTATATAAATAATAAAATCTAGACCAAAGCTTTAGAACTACAGTTTCCGTAGTTAATCACTTTCGCTAGTTTGCCATAGTGGGGACTATATACAGGGTTAATCACCAAAGTTGTTGCTGGCAGATAACTTTCAGTCTGTTGAAGGTAATCATAGGCCTATGCTTTTTTTTTTTTTTTGTAATAAATAATAGTAAGGTACTCATGAAAAACTTATGTTTTTGTGTGGTATGATTAATAACAAAGATATCGGTTCCAGCTTCATTTTTTGAATGGATTAATACAGATGGCATAAACGTTCAAGCATATAGGTAATTTCAAAATTGGGAGTTAACTTTTTGAAATGGCAGTAATGTTATAATTGGCTTTGAATCCCACCACCGGCAGTCCTGAAAATGATTTTCTGTGGTTTCTAATTTTCATACTAGGGTGTACCTTAACTAAGACCATGGCCACTACCTTTCCTGTTCTAGCCCTTTCCCATCTTTAGATGGAGAAATAAGAATATTGCTTTTAAAAGGAATTTCAGAAAACCTTTTGTTGTTGCGTTATAAAAGTTCACGCTAAGGATGTGATTAATGAGGCAGATAAATGCTGTAGGGGCGCACAGCTGTGAGCTTGCTTCCGGGAGATAGTGGGTTCGAACCCCACTGTCGGCAGCCCTGAAGATGGTTTTCCGTGGTTTTCCATTTTCACACCAGCAAATGTTTGGTTTGTATCTTAAGGCCATGGTTGGTTCCTTCCGATTCCTAACCCTTTCCCGTTACATCGTCGCCATAAGACCTATTTGTGTCGGTGCAACATAAAGCAAATTGTTTAAAATAAAGCTCTTATGGAAACCCAGTTCAATATTTACAAATCTGATAGTTTTAAGTATTCCCAGTTCTTGTTAAATAGTGCACTACGTACATTATGGCTATTTCAAAAAGTAATTTATTTTGTAATACTTGCATCTGTGAACCCATGACAATTGAACTTTTATACCAGTTATACTAATTAGTTTGTTCACCTCCGTACCGTAATAGTTAACACTATTAGCTGCCATCCTCAGGGGCCCAGGTTTGTTTCCTGATACTGTCGGTAATTTAAGAATGGCAGGAGGGCTGGTATTTTGTTGAAATGATGCATGCAGCTCACCTCCATGAACATGAAAAGAGCTGTGACACCTCTGTATAAGGTCATGAGTTTACTTTACAAATTACAGTAGTTTAGTGCTATTTGAAAATATTAAGTTGGTATCAATATCTCGGTTATTAATTATACCACAGAAAAACTTGCATAGTTTTTTACAAACCCCTTACTACCAGTTAAGAACACGAAAACACATGGGTACCTTCAATGGATGAGGAGTTATTTGACTGTTACAACATTAGCAATTAACCATCTATATTCAAGAACACAAAAAAAGAAAAACGTCAGCCCTGCAGTTCAGGAGCAGCATGCCTGCCTGTTACTTGGAGGCCCCGGGTTTGATTCCTGGCATATCTGGGATTTTTATCTGGATCTGAGGCTGGTTTAAGGTTCCCTCAGTCGACATGGTTACGATTGAGGAATTATCTGATGGTGAGATGGTAGCTCCAGCCTAGAAAAACAAGAATAGTGGTAGAGATGATTTGCCACATTGACCATGTGGCACCTTGTAATCTGCAGGCCTTAGGGCTAAACACCAACAGGGCTGTAATGCCATGGGATTTGTTTGTTTAAAAGAAGGAAGAGAAAATACAGAGGTAGATCTCTATTTGAATCAGAGTTTTTTGCCCGAGAGGTTTACACACTACAGTCGAGCATCTCTTCTGCGGACACCGTTGGTTCCAAGGAAAAATATCCGTTACGAGAGGTATCTGCTGAAACAGTTTTGTAAAAAATAATCATTTTAATGGCAAAGAACATCCACCGTAAACATAATCGTATATATCTTCATTTTGATTATTCTAAATTTCTTTTTAAATATTTCTGTGGGAGATATTACATGAAGTAATCATTGTTATGTCTACGTAAATTTAGCAGATGTTTTCTTAACTGCGATATTCTCAAAAAGGGAGTAAAGCCTGTTAAATGCTTCCATTGTGTTATCACCGTACTTGTGGTCCAGTATGAATAAAAGTTCATCATCTGTTTAAGCATATTTAATGCCTGCTTTACTTTTCGTTCCAGATTTAGTCTCTATAAAACAAAAATATGCTTTACTCACAATGCTCCTTTTGATGAATAGCTGGGTATAGCCAGAAATATTTTTGAATTGCAGTGAATTAAAGTAGAAAATTTATGTTAAAAGAATTAAAAACTGTTTATCACAAGAAAATAATGAATGTCAGCAGACTGACATACCTTATGATACAATTACTGTGTAATCCAATAACACAGAAAGCTTACCGTAACATGCATCCTATACTCTCAACTGCCAGTCGCCCTCAAGATCGTCACAGCAGGGAATATTTTCTTCTTCGGTGTTAATATCATACGTCAACCCAGCTGTCGTAGCTAAAGCTTGAAGTTCATCATATTCGTTGCTAACCTCTGCCTATGCTTGTTCTTCAGCTGTAGAAATAGTCATGCCGCATTTTGCAAAGCATTTTCTGATTGTGATTTTGCAGCCTTCATTTCAAACTGCCTTTGTCCACGAAACTGTCACCAACATTGATCTTCTTCAGTAAATCATAAGCTGTGTTTGCTTCATCCATGGTGCTACTAACGACTGTAAAACCCTCTTGCGATAGCGTAATTTGAATGCTTGAATGATTCCTTGATCCATTGGCTGAAGATGAGAAGTGGTATTGGGTAGAAGGAACAAGAGTTTTACATTTGAAAGCCATATTTGTGGATGGCACGTAGCATTATCTAACATCAAGATCACGTTACGGTTTCTAACCTTCATCTTGGAATTCAAAGCTAGGAGCCAGTTCTTGAATACTGCTGATGTCATCGATGCTCTTTTATTTGCATAGCATTCATTCAACACCAAGAACATTTAAGTCCATGTTTTTAAAGCACCTGAGTCTCAAGGATTTATAGATTATTAGAGGAATTTTCTTTTCACAGAGTGTGTTTCATTATGGTCCATATTGATAATTGATCACTATCAAAGGGTAGGGAAAGGTCCACTTATTCAATACCATTAGATTAATATAATATACTGTATAATTTGTAGTAGTTTCAACCTTGCTACATTATTAATCTATTAAAGAAACTATTTAAAATAGTTTGTTGGGTCCACCTGTCGGTACACTTTTAATGATTGAAAACTATTTATTATACATGTTTCAGGAAAATTCATCATTGATGTCAAATCAAGGAATAAAACAATATAACAGTATCTTTTGTTTTTCTTACAATTTAAAGAAGTATTGTATCCTAATTCACCATATCAACGAATAAAGAAACTAATGAAATATTATGAAAATGATCATTACATAAAATTTAATATTTTGGATGAATAATAATACCTAAATAAATTTAAGATCTTCAAGGTTTTCTTCCTTAAAAGATCAAATGCCAGTTTATACAATGGGTTTTCTTCTGTACTTCTTTCATTTAAATGAAGTGTATTGACAACATAAACTATTTCAGACAAGTCAATACAGGATCAAATAAAATACCTCTTATGGTTAAGTTTATCAACACTTGCTACATTGGAAACACATGCATACATATAACCACCAATAAAAAATTACAAATTGGTATGTCTTGAGTAAAATCTAAATCTGAAATGTCAGACTACACATTTAAAATTGAAACTAAAATGACACATTAAAACTATTGTGACTGGTGTTGGACTATATCAATGTCCTTATAATGACCAAGTATTCTTCAGTCTTGAATTGATCTTTGAGCTGATATTCATTGTCTTTATAGTAGACCCATTTGATCTACAAATTATGCCTTGTTGAATAGAATATACGAGTAACAGTTTATATATAGGCCTAGCTTGAAGGGGACATTCACAACTTGAATAAGTGGTCTTTCCAACAGATGTATTGATCTATTGTTTTAATTCCGTATGAAGTGAATGTCGCCATGTTCCTCGTATTTAATGTGCACTAGGCACGGACACAAACACCAGACTGATTGCTAAGACTGTTACTCATGTTTACTGGACGACTGAAATGCTATGGTAATTCTGTCTCTAATTGGTGCATGTACTGTAAGTCTCTTCCTTGTCAAGTTGACTACCTGATCTCGACCTCATCAACGACAGTGTGAGTTACGAATAGAATGATGCAAGCTGAGAAGAAAATTCCTAGTTAACTTGTGAGTAAAGAGTCACTGGCAGTATTTCTGGGCAATTAAAATTCTCGGAATATACACGAGTAGTTAGAATGCATGATGACCATTACGAAAGGTTTGGAAAGAGAAATGTACAGAAGAATTAACATCACGGTTGTTACGGCATTCCTATATAGTCTATATTTCATTCTCTCTTTCCTTGGACTGAAAATAGAACAGTACGAACATTCAAAAGGAATTTCGTTATGTCTGCAGAATGGTTTAAAAAAAAGGATGAAATGGTCCGGTGTAAAAATGTTTTCCAGCAATGTGTAACGTGTCCTCTTAAGACAAGTGGACGGGACTGATGGTGATGTCCGCTGTCCTGACTTCAAGATGTCCACTTAAATGAGGCCAATTTAACATGTGTCTTGCGTAAAATAAAATTGGTTCCAAGGAAAAATGTCTGTATGGGGAGGTGTCTGCTGAATAAGGGTGTCCGTTAGGGCAGGTTCGACTGTACTATTGTTCTATTTGACTGGTGGAGGGAGACTGCTCAAGTAACAGGATTTATAGCCTAATATACTTGCTTACTCACTCGTTCGGTCCTTGACACCATTATCCAAGTATGACCTTGATAATATGCAGTTCATTACTGGCTATAAGGTATTTTAACTTTTTCACACAAATTTTGTTACAGTTGTACTCGGTCGAAGATATACAACTGGAACGTCAACATTATCTGTGCAAGATTGTAAACTTAGTCCAATTGTATAAGTTCATTAAATAAAAATATCCAATTAGTATTTTGTTTTATACCTTGGAACGTGTACATTTTTGTTGCTAATATCAAGTTGACCAGAAATTTTTTCTTCTATCATATTAATCAGATTTCATGTTTATTTAGTCTTTCAGTGTAAGAGCAAAAAATATGTGGCCACCCTCAGGACTTCCAACTTTACTTCAGGAGTTGCTGTCCTCTAGAGCTATTTTTAAGATTCTGATACATCCATAGAAGACTCAATTCATTTATTATTGCTTCCATTTACATGTGCGGGGGTCCTTACCTTCATCTTTCCTTCTTTGATTTTTGTTTTCATCTGACCCTGACTGCATTAGGTTTACGAGGCTGGTAATTTTCACGCCTTTATGGCTCTTCCCATGTTCTTTGAAAAGCTAAACCTTTTTCCTTTTCTTTTACGAGAGTTAAGAAGGGACGGTTTTCTAGTTGTGCTCCCGTTAAAACAATAATCACAGTCACCACAGTCAATTATCATGAAATTTTGAACTGTGACTCTTGTCATGTGAACTTTTCTACGACGTAGCAGAGTTGGTTAATACATCAGATTGGCAGTGGGGTACTTGAAGTATATTCAGGTCTTGCACTTCGAAAACAATCACTTTTAGAGAAGCTATCACCTTGAATCTTGAATCTGAATTTTGTTTTAACATACCTGTTATCAGCAATCATCAGTATATTTGAATCAGTGTTGCTTTATACTAACACCCAACTTAGCCTATGCCCTTCAAAATTCTTATGCTCATCAGCAGAAATTATCTCAGTTTTATAGCAGCACTGTCTAGTGTTGTATTTAGTGTAGCTCTCCAAATATTTATATATTTTTGCTTAATATTTATGTTTATCTAAATGAGCATTGAAGAAATTTATGGATTAATTACACAACATTTAAATTATTTGTTGTTTGGAATACTATGTATGCAGCAGGTGTTTATGTGAGATGGAGTAGATTCCAACAGAAATTAATTTCTTTCAGAATATGGAGAAGATAAGAAGTAAAAGAAAGGTGATGAAAACATTACCAGGAGAAGAAACATATCAGACCCAAAAATACTGGGTGGAAGAAATTCCAAGAGCTCACAAAGTTTATAAAGAAGAGACTGAAGAATGGATAACGAGCAAATGTCTCCTACAACACAGATGAGAGGTACTCTGATTAGAAAGCTAATATTAGAGAAGTTGCTCTAGTTGTGAATAGATGGATAGGGGAGCTGTAAGTGATCCATTCAATATGAGTGCTAGATGTCTCAATGGCAGATAGTTCAGTGTTCTTCCTTTTCCTTCTAATGAATAAAACACAGCTGGGTTTCAAATCGACATGTTTAGAGCAGAGATCTTAGCAGTGTCGTATAATGGTTACTGTAATTTTTTCTTGAGTTGAAAAACAGCTAACTCATTAAATCTTAACACTGACAAAGCCATCGATACATAATGGTTGTATTTCATGTTCACCTCTTGTGATACGTGCAAAAAGCTCTATGGAGAAATCATTGCCACCTCTTCATTGGCTTGCAATTGTTTCCTTGTTTATTATATCCTGATAACTTGAGCTTTTCAGTTGGTCAGCTTGCAATAAATTTTCAAAATAGTTTGTGTGGTTCGGCTCGCCTGGTGAAGGTCTTTCTATTAGACACTCATGGGCAACCTTCGTGTCTGGATGTGAAGTGATAAAAATGAGTTAGGAAGAGGGTGAAAACTGGTATCAGCACATAGCCTACTTCTGTGGAATAACACCGAGAGGTCTTCTCAAGGCTTATCATCATCCAATGAATAAATCACCCTCAAGTGTCATAATACTGTATGTCCTCACTTCATATGAATACTTCGAAGGGATTTGGAATTAAATCCGGGCTTTCGGTATGCAGTGTAGTGATTAAAAATAGTATACCTCTCCTACCCTGCTGGCTAACATTCTAATGGCAATTTTTTTTTTTTTACCACCAATGGGACCTGAACCTTCTAACCACGGTGTCAGACCATATACACTTAATGTCTTAACGATCACACCACCAGCTGGGCTAGTTTGCATGGTTAAAGAAAATGAATGAACTTGTCTTTGGTAGAGGTTAAGCTACATCAGTTGTTTATTTTAGGTATGATAATCTTTTGGGGTTTTGCTGTTTACAAAATGTAAAGAATTCCTAGTTTCCTTTGACATGGCAAAAACCCAAAAGATTTCTATTAATATGGACTATGAAAGTATTATTCTAAATATCTAATGTTTTTTTAGAACAGATGTCTGAATATTATTACAGAGCAGTGATATTTGCAACAGATTGTCTAGAGAAAGAGCCAAGTCAGTTGTACTTGGCCTTTGGTCTGGAGGGTCTTGGCTTTGATTCCCGGCCGGGTTGGGGATTTTAACCTTCATTGGTTAATACCAGTGGTTCAGGGGCTGAGTATGTGTGCTGTCTTCAGAATTTAATTCATCGTAGGTAGGCCCCCAACCTCGCATGTGCGCAGGTCGCCTGTATGGCATCAGCTTGCAAGACCTGCACCAGCCTCTCTGGAGGCCACACATTATTGTTATTATTATTATTATTATTATTATTATTATTACTTTCGAATGGGCCACCAGAGGACCACGTGCCAATTTCAATTCCTTCTTCTTTGTTCTTTCCTTTTCTTCCAGTACGCTTTCATCTGTTCACTATGTTTCTTCTTTCTGTCTTCAGACCACTTTGAACCAGTCTTTTTTACTTTCCTACCTCGGAATCCTTCTATTTTCAATACTTTTTCCCGAAAGCCTTCTCTATTATTTATTTCCTCTGTTATATTGTTTTTTTCTAAATCCATTCTTACTTCATTGACCCAGCTTGTCGTTGATTTCTTACCCCACAAATATCTGAAAATCTTACTGGTTAATCTACTATCTTGCATTCGATATAAATATCCAAAAAACATAAGTCTCCTTTTCCTCATTACATCTGATATATTTTCTATTTTTTGATATATTTCAGCATTACTTCGTAATTTCCAACCTTCTGCTGTGTTTTGTGGGCCTAATATTATCCTCATGATTCGCCTTTCTAGTATTTCTAGTTTATCTAAATTATAGTTTAATGCCAGACATCCGTTTGCATATAGGCATTCTGGCTTCACTACTGTGTTGTAATGCCTTATTTTTGCATTTTTGGATAGGCATCTTTTATTATTATTATTATTATTATTATTATTATTATTATTATTATTATTATTATTATTATTATTATTATTATTATTATTATTATTATTATTTGTAAAATGCTTCGGTAGGGTAATATACGGGAATAGCTACTGTCAGAAAGATGGCAGGGTGCTTGAAATGGTAAGAACATTGTTCTACAAATATTAGACAGTGCTTATCAGCAGTGAACGGAACCTAGAGCTCAGAAAATGATTAGTTCATGTATGGTCTTTGTTTGGTCAGTGGGGATGTACATTGGTGAAGCATGGACACTGAACTCCAACCCGACAATTTATATTCAGGCATTTGTAATGTGGTGTCGGATATCATTGCTTAAGATCCTCTGGATGAATTGAATCACAAAAACACCAATGGGTAAAGGAAGAGTAGGCTAATGGTTGGACAACTATAAAAAAGACAGCTCAGCTGATTTGGACACATGCTGTAATACAGAGGCTTCTATGGGATATAATCATTTTACATCTTCCATTTCAATTTTATATTAGACACTTGAACAATAAGCTCATCGGACAAAAAAAAAGTTACACTAGTGCGCACACACAAATGGATCGTTAAGCCTGTACAGAATGCGCAGAGGAGGAGTCCTGTGCTCGACTGCATGCGCACTGTCTCTACATGCTCATAAGGCAGTAGGTCTAGTGATCAGTGAGACATTGATGTTTCAAGTGGACAGTAGATGTAAGAATGTGACAGAGTGGCAAAAAGGGGCAATCGTGTTTGGCCATGCCCATGGCCATATAGTGCGTGAAATTGCTGGATTTGTTAGTGTTTCGCAGCAGACTGTTCATTATGTCTACAAACAGTGGTGTACTACACGTGGCAATGAAACACTACATCAGAATTGTGGTTGGAAAAAGATCCTGACTGAGAGGGACCAGAGACTCGTTTCACGGCTTGTGAATCAAAATCCCTTACAAACCCGACAGGAATTGCTGCAGTCAGTGAATGAAGGTCCATCCCAACCTGTTAGCAAGAGAACTTTGGGACGGGGACTCATGCAATAAAAATTTGGAGTTGGTCATCTCGCAGGAGGCCATTGCTCACACAGGCTCATAAAGCTGTGCGTCTTCAATGGGCTGGAAATTGTCAAACGTGTACAGTAGCTGACTGGTGGAACATAATGGGGTCTGACGAATAATTTTTTTTGCCTTATTCCAACGATGCAGATCGTCCATTAAACCAAAGGTCAAATGAAACATTTCATCCTGGAAGTGTGCAAGGTCAGGTTCAAGGCGGAGGTGGGTCTGTGATGTTTTGGGGGTGTGTTTCGTATCATGGTTTGGGCCTGCTCACTGAGGTGACAACTAACATGATCCAGCATGTTTATTTAAACATTCTGGATGATCAGGTGTTGCCTTTCAGTCAACATCTGCATGATGAGTATGCTATTGATACTCCGATTTTTCAAGATGACAACAGCAAATTTCATTGGGCTGGACGCGTACGTGTCTGGTTTCATGAACACTCCCCTACCCTGTTACATCACGATTGGCCTGCAAAATCACTTGAAATGTGTTGGAGGCACTTGCTTAAGGTCCCTTGTACGAATTGAATCACAAATGTGGAAATACTCAATTGAGTTGATAAAGGATAAGTACTACTTGGGCAGCAAAGTGCGAGTTCACACAGTTGGACAAATAAAGAAGAGAGCTCTTTACTGCGAGAGTTAGAGAGCTACTGTCAAAGGAGCAAACTAGCTAGATGGCTGATTTTCTCTCTTTCTCTCTCTGTGTTTTTTTAATGTGATTAATTTCATGTTTTACTTTTTCCTTACATTTGCTTTTAAATTATTTACATCAATCAACTCAGTTAATTGGAAAATTTATTACTTGTCAATCAACAGCAGAGACTAATGGTATAGTGTGCTATGTTTGTTTTTTGTCTTTTTAGTTTACAGCCGGGCTGAGTGGCTCAGACGGTTAAGACGCTGGCCTTCTAACCCCAACTTGGCAGGTTCGATCCTGGCTGAGTCCGGTGGTATTTGAAGGTGCTCAAATACGACAGCCCCGTGTCGGTAGATTTACTGGCACGTAAGAGAACTCCTGCGGGACTAAATTCCGGCACCTCGGCGTCTCTGAAGACCGTAAAAGTAGTTAGTGGGACGTAAAGCAAATAGCATTATTATTATTATTATTATTATTATTATTATTATTATTATTATTATTATTATTATTATTATTTTTTAGTTTACCATCAGTTGACTTGTGTTTAGGGGTAAGAATGAATATATACATGTTTTGTGATGGACCTTGAGCCTAAATTACACTGGCAAATTTTAGGGGACTCAAGTGGCAAGTTGCCTCCAAGCTTCCTTGTGTAAACAAGGGAGAACAGTCAAGTTGTTAACTTTCTTTCAAGCGATTAGAAAGTTGACAAGCCGTCTACTTAATTTTGTACACATTCTTGTCACGTGACTAACTAGATTCCACTGCTGTCCATGTGTGAACCCATACTTACCCTTCACCTCATCCTACCGCTATATTTGACTTTTAAGGCAGCTGTACAAAAATTAGCAAATGGAATTCAAACAAAATTATTAAGTACCTAGAGTATGACATTTTGTGGAATGTATGCCACACTGAGTATGTGACTAAAAACTTGCAGGGAATTAAGTTTGATAGGAGTCATCAAACTGAAACGCCCAGGCTTCATTGATGTAGATGTTGAATGTTATTCTTTATAAATATTGCAAGGATTTGAAGCCAGATAACTGTTTTACTTCCAGCTTTCTTCTAGGAGATATAGCTATTTTCATGATCATTTTTTTTCTTTTCTGAATGACAAGTTCAGTCATTGCAAGAAGCTTGTTTAATATCTCGGGAGACATTCTCAGATTGTTCATCTAGGAAGAGGAATCCTCTTTGACCAATTCTTTCAACTGGGTGTTTAATGCTCCATGCATGTCTTGCCAACAAATCAATTCCATAATCCAAGTTTTCCTCTTCCTTGACTTTCTTTTGATACATTTTTGTATGTATGTAGGTTCAACCATTCTCCTGTATCACTACTGTGACCTTTCACGCATCTCTAAAATCTGGGTTCTTGTTGAAAAAGTTATGCCTCGGCTGGTGTCGTGTGGAGATGCAGAGGATTCCACTCTAGGGATGTGAAAGTTCGAGTTGGGTCACAGATCGTATCGCTGGCTCTATGTTGATCTGACCGACGTATGAGGACGTTTGTTAATTAATATCTTAACCTAAACCATCATGATAGATCTTACTATATTAAATGAGAAGTCTGAAAAGAATTCTTTTCATGGAAGGATGTTCTGTTTAATAACCAACATATTTAATATAATAACTACAATATTAATAATAAAAAGAGCAACACAAATGGACGTTAGTAGTTACTAGTAAGTCCATCGTTTATCTCATTTATCTTCTAACTGATGGTTAAAATTATAAAATCTTGTTGGCTTGGCACACCTATTCACTGATCTCAAAATACCTGTCTTAACATTCAGTTATTATTTCAGAATCATCGCTTAATTCATCAAAAATCTAGCTCAACAACTTGAACGCACCAATAACCTGTGCATATTAATATCGTTCAGGTTAAAAATGATCAAAGAAACATAGGACAACATTATAATCCTTCAAAACATTAACGTTCGGCAATGAAAATGAAATTATTCTCCTCTGGGCTCCGTCAGCATCTGCAGCTGAACAATAAATATCTGAAAATATAATCACCAACTACAATGATTCAAGATATACAGTGACTCTGCAGCTCTGGTGTCCTCCGTGAAAGAAACCTGGAAAAACTACTTCAGCTCTAAGCGTCTATTCAATGATCTATAAGAAGAAATTCAGCTAGCAAGAAAATCAATTTACACACTACACATCAGTGAAGGTTACACATTCCATTTGTGACATGGTTCTCGACCATATAGTGTCTTTAATTAGTGAAGATCTTGTATCATCCTCCAATATTGTCCGCAATTGCCTATACTGTATTCAATTAAAATATCCTTGACGGACGTCCTACAAGTGTCTTCGATACGCCTCGAAACATCATCGCAAATATCGCCTTTATGCCTAAGTAATCACCATTCATTACTGCAAATCAAATTCATACGCATGACAAAATCGGTCTTCACTACAACAAATATCACCAGGACCTCTGCATTGAATTATTCCATTAAATGCTTAATCCCAATGAAACATTCTTCGATGATCCATACACCATTAATCACTCACATTATTCGATGACCCTATCACCATAAACCTCTCATCAATTTATACACGTCATGCTCAACGAATTCTCATTTCATTTAAAACATACTCGGGCACTTTACATTATGAAGACTATTTATCTTAACACAATTATCAACACAATATCATCGCGACAATCACACTCGCAAATGATCGTAGATGACTCTAAATCACGCACATAATTACTTCCCGATTCCTTCAAACACATATCTGAACCATAAATTAAATTGAGATTTATTCATAATGACACTATCTTAACACATGCGTTATCCATGCCTAAATCTTACCTGTATAACACTTACTAGCGACGGCTTAGATTCTCATAACACAACGAACAGTATATCATAATTCTCAGGATCTTTCACGTCACAACTTATAACATTCCTACACATCGTAAGGTAATGATTGACGACTAAAACGGTTGCCTTCAAGTTGCATAACTGAGCTTGTCACATTTTTGACATCATAAAATATACTACTCTAAGCAAATACATAGCAGGATAATAAGACATTGACTTTGAGTACTTATCGGTCGTTGGCTTCAGAAAGAAGACACTTCTCATCCTCCGGTATTGGTATTTTATCCGTTGGTATCCATCCCAGTACTCCTCAGATCTGTTAAAACTGCTTCATAATTTTAGCAAACCATGCTGGGATTTACAAATATCTTATAAACATCTCCATTGGTACTTGACTTCATGATGCCTGAAACTTGTAACATGCTTTTAGTATAACGCTGCACACATAAATATTATTTACAATATTATTACACAATACTTGCCTTAATATTTATGAGAGAACCAAATACGTATCTCGCCTCTTTACAAAGATTATTCTTATTATAGATGATAATATCGTAATACAATCCAACTTCTCGTCTGATTCCCTTCCGAAACGTGTGCAATCCTTTTACTGCTTTAGAATCTTTCAACAAATTGTAATCTAATACTAGACAACAATAATAAAAGTCGGTTTGCTTTCACAGACTCTTCCATGTTCCGTAGCTTCCCATATGTTTTTGACGTTAAACACCTGACTTCTTGATACAGAGTACTCCTACGCAATCATTAACATTGGCAAAGGAATTCATTTAACAATCCGTCGCATGATATTTTGGTTTACTAATCGACTATTTCATCACAAGTCTCGATGCTCAAATCATATCGGACTAGATAGACAAGGTATGGCCCTCATATGTAGCTTGAACTTGGCCCATTTGATCCAGCTCATTCCATGGCCTCCGATACACTTGTCATTAATGTTTCTCGCCATTTATTTACATTTATTAATCTTTTGCTCGAGGAAACTGCGATGTTTATTTAACTCTGTATTTCGTGCTACGACATGCTGTAATCGACCGTAATTTAATGAAATACCACGGGGTTCTGAGCTTATAATTTTGCCAGTACCTTCAATTCGTTGTCTGTTATTTATGTAGTGGAGCGAGTTATTTGAGTTTCTGACATACTTGGACGTATAACAACTTGACGTACGATTTCATTAACTTTTATTTTACCATAAACTTCCAATGTATCCAGCGACTCTAATCCAACATTCATTGAAAGGTTATACTACGTGGTCGGGTGTGCAGTGAGGTTAATCTTTGTAATGAGTTTTTACGACTGGATGCCCTTCCTTACGTCCACCTTATCAGAGGAGGTAATGAAATGAGATGAGTTGGAATGAATGACGTGATAGGGGAAGGGAGAGGGTGAAACCCAGTGCCGGCACATAGCCTACTCCTGTCGAATAGCACCAAGGGGTTTGCTCAAGGCTTTATGTCTCCATCCAACATATGAATCGCCATCAAGAGAGTCATATGACATCATTCCATATGAGCATGGCAGAGAAATTTGGAATTTAATCCAACCTTTTGACACACAGTTGATAGAAATTGTATACCACCACCTCTCCTGTACCTCTTGGAAAAATAATGCAATAATTAATTGTATACAGTCTTGGCTTTTAGGTATTTTAATGTCAGACCTATGCCTTGGGACCTATATTCACTACCTGTTTAACAGTCATTTGGTGTTTAGTTTAAGTGTAGTAAAAAAGAACGGAACACCACAAAACATTCCACGCACACTTTCCTTATGTAATCTCAAATACTGACTTGGAGTTTAGAGGCACGGCTAAACTTTCCCTGTGTAAATTAGCCTGTTCATCGATCTCGCTCTGCATTGATTTCTTCAGGGTTTAACTCTGAAGCAACTGCTTTCCATGTACAACAGCACTTTGAAGAGTACTGTGGGGTATTTAGTTGCCAGATTTTTCTTAAATTAGGTACGCCTGTCTAGGTGCAGACATAGACTCAGACCATTCACTGGTTTCATCAATGTTCATTGTCAGTTTTGAGAAATTGTAGTTATTTCAGGAAGCCCAAGAAGTGGAACAGTGAAGAATTATGTCATCCAGTAGAAAGGGAAAAAATACCAAATAGATATTAGTCCTCATAACCATTCTCATAATCTTATATTTCTTCTAAATTACAGGTTCAGTCATTGCCAGAAGCTTGTTTAATATCTCTAGAGACATTCTCAGATTGATCATCTAGGAACCTTGAGGTAGATTCGAGGTTGTTCACGAGACACTGTTTGCAGTGCAGTGGAAGAAGTAATAAAGCCTTCAGAACAAGCTGAAAAAGACCATGGGTCATAGCAGAAATATTGGCAAAGACTGAAAAGAAAAGGAACTGGAAATCTGTAAATACAGGGAAAGGTGAAAGTAATCACAAAGAACTTAAAACAAAAGTTTGAAGACTATGTAAAGAAGCTAAGAGTCATTAAAAATGGTAGGACAGATAAAGACTACACAAGGGTTAAGAACTTTAAGTGCTCTAGGACTACAACTCTATGTACATGTGAGCAGAAACGGTGAACAGCTGGTGGATCTAGTAGAACAGCAGCATTGATGGAAGTAGTATATTGATGAACTGTATGGAAGCATTCTTGATTATGTTCCAGTAGAAAAACATGTGAATACTATTCTTAAGTCTGTGAACTTAAGTAAATCCAGCTGATAGGCTTGGCCACTCTTGAGAAAATAACTCTGAAAAAAAGGTTTGCTACCCATATAATTTCTATGTTTTGAACAGCTAGAGACAAGATATATCAAGAAAGGGCTGGCCAATCTAAAAGCCAGAAGTAATTCTGGATCAGAATATACCTATTTTTGCTATAAATACTGTCACAAACTTTTGGTGTAGACTGTAGAACCAATTTTCCAGGTAGCAAGCAACCCTTACACTGAAGGTTAATCCTAACCAGTGTGTGTTCAACAGTGAAGGAGTGGATCATCTTTGCGTAATCATGAAGAGGGGTGAATATGTAGCTGTAGTTGCTTTGCTCAAGTTTGGAAAGTCATCACCAACTGAGATTTTCCAAACCATGAAACAGCTGAAAATCAGTAGGAGGTTCGTCTACCGGACAATCCAGCAATTGAGACAGGCAATATAAACGATTGCTCGATGGTCATGCTTGCAGCATGAGAACAGGGGCAGCTGTTAAAGCAGTGGTGGCACGTATCAGGTGTAATCCATCCAAAAGCAAAAGATAGTGGCACTGGAGCTCAACATTTCACCACAATTGATGTCCAGTGTACTTTCTGAACACCTTGGCATAGAGCTTATTGGTGGAGCACCAAACTTTTCCTGACAACGCCACTGAAGCAGCAGAGGAAACTGAAATCAAAGCACCGAGCTTGATAGCTGCAGTCGCTTCAGTGCGCACAGTATCCAGTATTCTGGAAATAGTAGGTTCGAACCCCACTGTCGGCAGCCCTGAAAATGGTTTTCCGTGGTTTCCCATTTTCACACCAGGCAAATGCTGGGGCTGTACCTTAATTAAGGCCACAGCCGCTTCCTTCCCAGTCCTAGCCCTTTCCTGTCCCATCGTCGCCATAAGACCTATCTGTGTCGGTGCGACGTGAAGCAAACTAGCAAAAAAAAAAAAAAGAGAAATCAAAGCAGCTCCTGTAATGGTATGCCAACAGTGGGCATCAGAGAATTCTTTTTACCGATGATGAAAAAATCTTCACTATTGAAGAGACCTTTAGCTGTGAGAACGATAGGGTATATGCGGCAAGTTTCCAGGAAGCTCACGAGAGTTTCTAAGGTCCAGAGAAGTTGCCATCCCTCTTCAGACATCTTTTGGTGGAGGGTAAGCTATGAGAGCCCCATTTGTGTGAAAAATGTGTAAAAATGAATGCCAGATTGTATGTGGAAACTGTTCTGGACTCTTTCTTGAAGGACTTGATTAACAGCATGTTCGACAATGAACCCTGGACGTTTCAGTCAGATCAGTGTTTACAGGTCAATGTGCCAGGCTTCATCTCCACTGCTGATTGGTCTTCTGGTAGCCCTGATTTTAAAATTCTGATCTTCAAATTGTGGTCAATGCTAGAGGGAATAATTTGTAGGAAAAGACATCCTACGCTTAAAAGTTTGAAACGTTCCTTGGTGGCAGCAGTGGCTGATTCCCGATTGATACCATCTATTCTGCAATATATGATTGGCCTAAGAGACTACAAGCCCATGTGTGTGTTAAAGGTAGACATTTTGAAGACTGATTGGTGCAAGCTGCGGGGAATGTATTTGTGTATAACATATTCAAAGGAAATTGAAAAATCTCAAACCATATTTCAACTACTCACAAAATAGTTTGTGACACTATTTATGGCTAGACTTTGTATAAGACCCTTCACCACCAAAGACATTGACACAGCTCTATCAGATATCAGAAGTGGTAAAAGCTCTGGTGTTTTTACAGAATACATCCTAAATTTCTGATGCATTGTGGCAGATATATATGATTTTTGCTATCCAATGTTGTTCTGACTGCTAAGGTACCTCGCTATTTAAATTGCCAGGATTGTTGCCATCTGGAAGCCTGGGAAGCCCAGTCATGACCAGTCAGCTCTAGACCTATCTCAATGCTGAGTATGTGCTGTAAGTTCACTGAGAGACTAATCTTGAAGAGAATCACCTCAAAAGGCTTGACATAATTTCCATAGAACAAGCAGAATTTAGACCGCGATGGAGTTGCACAGGCCAAGTAACTCTTATTAACTAAACTACCTAGATACAGGTAGGATTCTAGAATTGCCAGAAGATACCTGTGGCATTCATAGATCTTAAAGCAGCTTACGGCACTTTGGAGAGAGGGTGTTATTTATAACCTATTTCAGGTTATTCCATATCTGACTCATTTTCTAAGTAATGTGCTGAGTGAATGAAGTTTTCAGGTCATCATTGGCTGTAAAATCAGGAAGCCAAAGAAATTAAATAATGGATTTCCTCAAGGCTCAATGTTTGCCACACTTTTGTTCAGCTTGTACTTACACTGATGAAAAAAGAAAAAAGAGAGAGAAAGAAAAACACTTCAAATTTTGCAAAGAAAGTGATTTTCTTTAATAAAATCAGTGACTAAAATTACTGATGTGTGTGTTGTTGTTATCTTTGATTGTCATTTAACTCACTACTTATGAGATATCCAGAGCAATTTTCATTGGGAAAAATGAGAGTTTACAGCAAATTATTCATAGGGATAAAAAAACTTGTTAAATTCACCCTTGTTTGTGTCAAAATTTAACTTTGTTTAATGACTTTTATTTCCTTTCACTCATATGTTACAGTAATTAGTGCACTGCATTTCTGCACCATCATACACATGAATCACAGCTTCAAGCCTGTGAGGTATACTTCTGACAAGTGCCGCAATGTGCTCTTGTGGAATGAGCTCCCACTCTTCTTGAAGGACTTTCCGCAGTCGCTGCATAGTCTCTGGACTACTGTTACGCACTTTTCTTCCCAAAATCTCCTATAGAATCTCAAGTTAGTTGAAATCTGGATTGTGTGCAATCCCTATTTCGTCGAGGTACTGAAGGACACATCTTGGGAATTGAGGGCATGCATTGTCCTGCATTAGCAGGAAATATTCACCAATGATTGCCGCAAAGGGAAGAGCACAGGTTCTTCCAGGATTTCTTCAATGTAGCAATGGCACATAAGTGACCTGCCTTCCACGAAAACGACCTCTGTTCGGGCAATCAATGAGTTGCTTGCTCTAACCATTACAGAATTGCCATTGAAAGCTATCCATGAAGGAAAGTTGCATGGAGAATACTGTACCTTTCCCAACTCTCTTCCACACCCTTTCCAGTCCTTCTGGGGATCTGAGGCTAAATGCAGATTCATCCATGAAAAGAACTGTTCCCCACCGATCATCTACCCAGTCCCGATGATTTCATGCGAAATGTAAGCAACTCTGTTGAGGTTGACTTGTCAGATCTGGCCTGTGGCAGGTTCTCTGGAGTAGAGTTCAGCATAATTAATTACGCGCCTTATCTATCTTAAAACCTCCGTGCCTGCACAAGTTGTTATATAAATCGTAACTGCTGAATTATAAGAGGACTTCACCGTCGTGTTCACAATATCACGTTTATTATTATCAACAACACACACACGTCACGGAGTAAAGAAAAGGCAACTATACAAATACAAATAATACATAGATATCTGAATGTTGACGTAACCAATGTCAATCCGCGACATCCTCCCCACCCTGGTCTATCTCCAAAGGGATGACCAGCTGCACTGGCCGAGTAATGAGAGTGTTGTCAGGCTGCCGCAGAACGACCGTTCTTGCACGTCCGTCTCTTCCTGGGCGCATCTCTTCTATCCTCGCTTTCTTCCACATGTGGCGAGGTCTGACGTCTTCTTGGAGGAGGACGATGTCTCCGATCTTGGGCAAATGTGTATTGGTCTTTTGATTTTTGACCTCATGGTGACATCTTAGTTCAAGCAGATACTCCTTTTTCCAGTGTTGTGAAAAGTCCCCCAAGACCTTTTGTTGTAATCTGTATTCCTTTACGAGATTTTTCCTTGTGCTTGGTTCTGGCGCTTCCGGTATGGACGTTAGTTTTCTTCCAACTAAAAAATGGGATGGTGTCAGGAGATCTCCCGTGTCTGTGGCCTGAGTGATTGGTCTGCTATTGAGGGTGGCTTCAACACTTGTCAATACTGTATTGAGACTTTCTTCGTTCAGCTGGGAATGGCCGAGTACCTTCCTTAGACATCTTTTTACAGAGCCAACCATTCTCTCCCAAAAGCCTCCCCACCAAGCCGCCCTCGGTGCGATAAACTTCCAACGAATACCATTGTGAGCACAGTGGTGGTGCACCTTGGTGTCTGTCACAATATTATTGAGTTCTATAAGCTCGTTATGAGCAGTGAGGAAGGTCTGAGCGTTGTCAGAATATATGGTGTGCGGCACACCTCGTCTCCTGACAAACCTCTGCATGGCCATCAAGAATCTATCCGTAGATAGCTCGAGATGGATAGCACGGGTGGTGGCACAAGTGAAAAGAATGATGTACGATTTGTTAACATTGCTGCCACATCTAACGTACAGGGGTCTAGCGAAGTCGATCCCAATCACAGAGAAGGGTTGTGTCAACTGTAGGCGGTGTGCTGGTAATGGCGCCTCAATCACCACTGGTCTGCTGTTGTGCGCTAATTTGCACAGTAGACAAGAATGCAGAATCTTCTTAGTTATTTGTTGAGCTCGTAGAATCCAGAATTCTTCACGTAGTTCTGTCAGTACTATGCGTACTCCAAGATGGTGAAGTTTGATGTGGGTCTCTTGAATGATTAACTCGGTGAACCTGTGACTGCCGTCCAGAATTGTTGGGTGTTTCTCAGTTTGAGACAAATTTGAGAATTGTAGTATACCACCAAGTCGGATGATACCTTCATGTAGAAATGGGTTAAATCTAGCAATCTGTGAAGTGCCTGGTAATCGTTCAGCATTTCGCAATGCAGCTAGTTCAACAGTGAACTGTTCCTCTTGAACCCTTTTGATCCACTATGTGCGTGACGCACGTAGCTCTTCAACCATTAGTGCATTGGGGTGTTTTGTGTTCTTGCTCAACATACTGATGAAGTACCCAAGCTGTGACATGTAGCAATTTCCAGTATGAGCTATATCTCGAGATATCCAGTAGGGGTTCCGCTGTAGTGATCGTGAGAACTTGTTGCGTCTTCCTGGCTTCTGGCAACTGCGTGCAGGTGGGTGTTGGGTCACGTGGCCATGCGCCTTTGATGAGCCAGCGAGGACCATGCCACTATGTTTCTAAGGAGGCTAGATGATCCGCGTATACTCCTCTAGTGAGGTGATCTGCAGGGTTCTGATCTCCAGGACAGTGTCTCCATTGACTGGGGTTTACGTGATTATGTATTTCTGTCACGCGGTTGCAGACAAAGTTCTTCCACTTATTCGGATCGTTGCGAATCCACCCAAGTGCAACAGTAGAATCGCTCCACAGCTGAGCCTTCTTGATGTCACAGCCAGTCTTTTGACAGAAGTAGTGAAGAAGGCGTGTACCAGCAAGTGTGGCTAGCAGCTCTAGTCTTGATAGAGTTAACTTCTTCACGGGTGCTAGTCTGTTTTTGCTGCAGATGAGTTTTGTGACCAGGGTGTCGTTAAGCGTTGACTTCGTGTAGACGACAGCTCCGTATGCTCTCTCCGAAGCATCGCAGAAGACGTGCAGCTCTGGTTCATATCCTGGTCTCGTATTGCCCACCCACCTGGGAAAGGATATGGTTGATAGGTGCTGAAGTTTAGAAGTCCCCAAATACCAGTTACGTGCAAGATCTGATGAAAGAACTTCCTCCCATGATAGGCCTCGGAGCCACGTGTCTTGAAATATAAGTTTCGCTACGATCCCCACAGGCGCGAAAAGTCCGAGAGGGTCATAGAATCTCGCAGTGGCGCGTAGAATGTTCCTCTTCGTACCTGGTTTGTCCACCAGGTCTCTTGCTATTTCCCCCTTGTCGGTCGAAATGATGTCTTCAGAGGTATCTCAATTGATACCCAGCACACTCGTTACGGATCTCATTTCCACCCCCTTGTTGCGCAAGGCTTCCTTCAAGGTCAGTGAATTGGTAGCCCACTTACGGAGTGGGAGTTTGATCTCCATCAAAAGGTTGGTGAGTTCGTGATATAACCTCATCGCGAGGATGTAGTCTGCAACACTTGTTATAAAGTCATCCATAAATGTTGATTTATCAAGAAGTCTCGATGCAAATGGATAATTATCTTGACGCAGTGTTGCCAGTTCCCTAAGACTAGCGGACAGAAGAAATGGGCTCGAATTAAGTCCAAATGGCAAACGTTTGAAACGGTAGGCTATGACCCTGTCAGTAAAATTGTACGCATCATCTCCTGTATTCTCGGTGCGATACCACAAGAACCGCGTGAGGTCTCTGTCGTTTTCGTCTAACGCTAACTGCAAAAATGCTTGGTGACCATCACACGTGATATATCCTTCGGGTGGCTCCTGAAACGTAGCAGGGTTCCCAATATTTTGGGGAGCAAGTTAGGACCTATTTCCAGTGTGTCGTTCAGTGAAGGCAAGTCTGGTTCATGTGGCGATGCGTGGAAGACAATTCTGTACTTTGTGATGTCTCCCCTTTGTTTCTTGACAATGTGGTGTGGCATATAGTAAACATTATTAGGAGTGACGTCCTCGGATGCAACTTCCACGTGCTCTTGTGTGATATAGTCCCACATATGGTTGTAATAGATGTGTTTCAAGTCCTTGTTTCTCTGCAGTTTAGACTCTAACAGGGTGAATCGTTTTTCAGCGGTGGTGCGATTGTCAGTTAAGGGAATGCCCACCTTTCGAGGTAATGATACAACTCTACGTCCATGTTCGATGCGGTAAGAGTCGCGAAACTCTTGAAAAATAGTGTTTTCTTTAATGGATAATTTTCGCTCTTGGTTATCCACAATTCCAATAGTTTCCAAGTCCCAGAACCGTTGCACGCTTTCATCAGTTATCTGATCCATTGTGAGTGAGACATGATGGACCATTATTTGGTTGATCGTAGTGCCAGATCTACTTCCGCTGAGAATGTATCTGAAGATAGTAGGAAGAAGAACCAGTGATGTTGATAGTCTGATAGGTTCTTTCATTGTTACTATCTTCCAGTATGAATCCGCACCTATGACTACCTCGATCAGAAGATCTTTGTCAAGGTCGTCACTCGGATCAGCCAGCTTAATCTTCCTTAGCGATGCTAGCGCGGTTATGTCTTCGGGTGCAGTTGGTTGAAAAGTGTAGGAGCTGTGACTTTCAAAGGCGGTAATCGATACCTGAGCTCTGGTTGACTAGCCCATAATGTCGAAACAAACCTTCCGTCTAATATCATACATAGTGGAGGGTGATTCAAACGTGCTTATCTCAAGAGTCTTGCGATCAGTAACATTAAGCTGCAGCGCATCAGTCAGAGAATTGTGGATGAAGCTCGATTGACTCCCTGCATCCAGGATATAACGAGTTAGTCTTTCGCCTTGTCGGCCCCTTGATCCATACACGGGCCGTTTGCAGGTGTGTGAAATCGGACGTGATGACCCCTAGCTTGCCCACGGAAGTGTGTTGACTGCTGCCCTTGGTACAAAGGGATACATGGTGTGACCCTCGACATTTGTTGCAGGATGCCTTCCCCTTCTTAAAACACTGTGTCTTGTTGTGCCCACGGCGTAGTCAAAGAAAGCACCGGTTTGTGGCTTTCAGTCTCTCGACTCTCACCTGGGGATCCTTCATCTGTTGACAATCCTGACCCCAGTGACCTAGGTTTTCGCAGTACACACAGAACGGGTCTGGTCGAGGTGTCTGCTTCCCCTTTTGTTTGTTTGGTTTTATGTTTACGTGAAGAGTGGCTGCTGTGGGTAATGAAGAGGTCGCTAATGGGGCGTTACCCCGTATCCTTTGAGCGTTAAGAGCTCCTTCCACTTCTTCGTTAAGAAACGCCGTTAGTCGGGTAGTGTCCCCTTCTTGTATGCCTAGTCTTTTAGCGTGGACGAGCCAATGGCGACAGATGTCCTCTGGAAAGGCTCGTAATAGTTTGGTTGCTAAAATTTGACCATATGCGTCGACGTCTTCACCTAGTGCTCTTAATGCTTGCATCCGGCGATGGCATTCAATGTAGGTCATGTTTAATACTTCGGGGGCCTCCGAAACTGCAACTTCAAGATTTTCCAAGTAATTGAGGTGTGACTGAATAATCCTGTTCTTATCACCATATCGTGCTATCAGAATTTTTTTAGTTTGCTCGTATGTGTCTGCCCTTATAGATATACCGTCTACAAGACGCCTTGGTTCTCCCTCTAAGTACCCACGGAGAAACACGTGTTTGTTTACGACGGACACCGACGAATTTTTGTCAATGGAAGACTCGAACTGCCCCCAGAATCCCGGCCATTCTTCTACGTTTCCTGAGAATGACTGCAGTTTAATGGTAGGAAGCTTTATCTCCATTGTAGTCGTGGGTCGAACAAGGACACTCGGATACGTGGTGGTAGAGTCGGTCTCATTCCTCGCGCTTTTCTGTTGTATTCGGCCCTTGGCCTTTCTAATTGCCCGCTTGGAGTTGTCCAGATATTCTTCACAGGCTGCCACGTAGTCTTCGTACTCTGCGTCATCGAGTAAATCTTGGATACTGTCATTCAATGTATTTAAAGACGTTAAAGTTTCCTGTAGACGGTCGCGGATATGTTCTATTTCATCTAAGTCCGTGGACTGATTGAATGAATGAATCTGATTAATAAAACGCGTAGTGTTCGAACGTTAGTTGCTCGTCTACGTTTCAATTTCGTGAGCTGATTCGCTATACTGCCTTCCATAATGTCTCCTGCTAGCAAATTAATTCTTCATTGATCTGGATACTATTACTCCTGGAGATATTGAGACAAAAAATAACATGTGAAATGATTGCGCGGCTCAACGTTACGTCATACACTGTTGTCAATGAATGGTTGCCAGAGAATGTCTTATTAAAAGTTAAAGATCATAGCTTAGTTACTCCCTTTTTACAACAAACGGCGCTAGTGTTCTACTTGAGTGTTGCATGCATAGATCTCTTTGGAATGGAAGCCATTACGGATATTTTGACGTAGGTGGGGTTATATTTCTTGTTACGAGTAATATTGAAAATCCTTCGATCTTCTATGCATTAAATGTTCAGAAAAAATTACCAATCTACGGTCAACACTACATATACTGTAATTGTGTTTCGTCTTATCTGTTGGTTTGAAGTTGTAGCTAGTTCTGCGTTGGTGATCCTTTCTTCTCCTCAGAGATGCGTAGATATGTCGAGATTTAAGTCGCACAACATCCGTGTCCGTGGTGTGAAAATCCTCTTCTGTTCTCTCGTGTCGCATTGAACTCGTAATATTCCCGGAGGTTTCGGTACCAAAATTTGTTATATAAATCGTAACTACTGAATTATAAGAGGACTTCACTGTCGTGTTCACAATATCACATTTATTATTATCAATAACACACACACGTCACAGAGTAAAAAAAAAAAAAAAAGGCAACTATACAAGAATACATAGATATCTCAATGTTGACGGAACCAATGTCAATCCGCGACACAAGTATACATATTTGTACATATATACTGTATAGCTTATAGAAGTAATAGTCGATAATTGTAAATCTGAATCTTACCCGGTTCAGAAATTGCAAAAAAATATGGTTGTGGTCGTATGAAAACCACAAACATTTTGAAAGAAATGGCTAAGGATTCAAGAAGTGAACTCATTCGTTACATGCAACATGAGCCATTTTTAGCTACAGATTGGAACAATAATAGTAATGCTACGCTTTATCCTATTGTCATCACCTGTTTTGTGGCAAAGCAGGAAAAGGTAGTTAGATCAGTGTTGTCTGTCCCAGCCTTGGTGGGTGATTCAACGCAATGCAATAATGGTAATTTGGTAATTTCACAGTTGGAGTGTTACAAAATACCAATTCAGAATTGTGTAGTGTTCTGTTCCGATAATGCTCCAGTCATGATTGGAAAGAAGAATAGTGTTGCTGCTGTTTTAAGGGATGCACAGTCATCTGTCTTCGTACTGGGTTGCTCATGCCATTTGATTAACTTGGCTGCTGAGAAAGGTGCAAGCATTTTGCCCATTAAAGTTGGTGATCTATTAGTTGATATCTTCTGTTATTTAGAAAAGAGTTGTAAGAGGAATGAACACCTTAAGAAATTCAAAGAGCTTCATAACGAGGAAACGAAGAAGATACTGAAACATGTTTGCAAAAGATGCCTATCATTAGGAAGGTGTCTGCAGAGGCTGTTAGAGCAACGGGATCCACTACTTGGTTTCTTTAAAGATGAGATGCTTGTTAAATCTCAGTGTGCATCAACTACTAGAGTAGCTTAACATCTTTTATGATCCCAAAAGTCGAGCCTGGCAGTTCCAA
Source organism: Anabrus simplex (assembly GCF_040414725.1). NCBI lineage: Eukaryota > Metazoa > Arthropoda > Insecta > Orthoptera > Tettigoniidae > Anabrus > Anabrus simplex. The sequence goes on along the minus strand of NC_090265.1, from coordinate 535,673,240 downwards.
AGACCATGATAAGAGGAAAGCTACTGAGTTGTCAGAATCGGTTGCTCCCAAAAGATTTGCATGTATCTCAAAATCTGACACTGCTTTGCTAAAGAACATTATTCAAAATCGTGAAGAACATTTTTTATGGTACTGTGCATTCCTCCATTGCTGTAATTCCTTTATTTGAGAATCTCAGTTCTACACTTCAGAGTGCTTCCCCTCACATTCATAAACTACTAGAACTAATGACAAACCTGTTAAAGCAGCTGCTTTCCTGATTTGTTACAGCAAAAGTGATCAAAAGTTCTCTTTTATTGAAAGTTCCATACCATTCTATTGAGAATCAGAGAGACAATGATGAGCTAGTCATTGGCGTTGAGACAATGAACTTGGTGATAGAGATAAATCAACATTCTTTTCATCTGCCAAGGGTTACTTCTGCACAGCATGTGATTATACGGGGTGGCGTACGAATAGTTGACACATTTTATTTTAGAAGAACAACTTCATTTTTCACAGAACAATAATGAAATTTTAGACATAGATAGCTTGGACCCTGGAAATACATTTTACTATATCACATATTCAGTGTGGCCTCCAGTGCGGCGGACAACCTCTCCGAGATGAGTACACATGTTTCTGACGACTTCGCGGCACAGGACTTGATGAATTTCACTGCAGAGCTGTACAATCCAAGCATGCGTTTCCATGCGGCTTTGAGGTCCTGAAGCGAAGAGATTGCCTTATAAATTGAAATCACAAGGATTTAAATCTGGGCTTAAAGGAGGCCAGAAGAATCCTCCATTATTGTTGTAGAGTGGGCAACGATGAGACATTACACGATCACAAAATTCCCCTCCCCCTCAAACACTCAAAAACATCGTTAGCTGTGTAAGGTGTTGCACCATCTTGCATAAACCACTGAGTTCTGTGGCGAGAAGTTGAGGCATGAATTTATTCTCCAGCATGTCCTTGTATTGCTGTGCATTAACTGTCTGACTGAAGAAAAATGCTCCAATTAACCCATCACTTGACAGAGCTACCCGCACACTCACTTTTTCCCCATACGTAGTTTTTTCATGAATAATATCTGGTTTTTCTGTAGCCCAAAACCACACATTTATTAACTGCCCCGTTGAGATGAAAATAGGCTTCATCAGAGAACCAAGTGTTAAACAGTACTTCATCTTTATCTTGAGTCCATAACGCGTAATGCAGTCTCTTCTGCCTGTGAAGATCTGTTAGATTGTTTGTAGGTACAGCAATTTTGTACGGGTACAATTGAAGATCACCGTGTAACATTATTTGAACTGAACGGCACGATATTCCACTTTCTCTTGAAGCTTGCCACGTTGACTTGTATGGGCAGCGATGTTTTCAGGAGACCGAACTGCTGGTGCACATGGTCGCTTTTCTTCCTGCACCCTTCCTTGTTCTTCAAAGTTTCTGTATAAGCGAGAGATGGGTGTTCCCTGCTGATGCCCACCTAGTCTGAAATACAGCTCGAAATTTCCTTTGTGTCGCCGTAACACTTTTTGATTTCCAATAAAAGTTAACTCATTTGGCGCACTGCTGAACTGAGAGTCTTCCGTGGTCGGCCATTGCAGAAAGCTCGCTGGAATGCAGGCATTCGGAGACAAAGTAACAGTGTCACCTCTACAGTTATTTCCGTGAAACAGGAAAGGTGTGCGCGAAATTTGAACAATATAGCACATAAGATGCATTTTATATTTGCTTTTCAAATGTGTCAGCTATTCATGCGCCACCCTGTATTATTAACAAGTTCCCTCTCAATGATGACTTAGTGCAACATGCAAAGGTTGCAGATGTTTCAAAAATTGAAGATGCCCAGTTTTCTTCGGTGCAATTCTTTATTGAAAGGTTACAATCATTGTTGCTGATGAAGGACAGCGAGTTGGTTGAGGATGCGATGAATGTGCTTCAGAACCAGTTTGTAGCTCTTCAGATTGATGACTGTGCTACTGTGGAGAGTGAGAATCTGACAGATGACTCCAAATGGGCTCGCTTGAACATTTCGTGGAGTTGATGGTGTTCCTAAGTATGATAGGATATCCAGGCTAATGCTTTCTGTTCTGACTTTACTGCACAGCAATGCTGCGTGTGAACGTGTGTTCAGCTTGGTGAAAAAGAACCAAAATCAGTTAAGGTCCTCAGTGTCAAATGAAATTCTGAATTCTATTTCTGTTTTGAAAATCAGAAGTACTGGCCCTTGTTACTCAAGTAGTTTCCCTCCAGAATTTCTGAAGAAAGCAAAGAAAGCAACTTATCTCCATCTGTTCTCTCCAACCTGTGATGGATAATAGCCTGCATACTGTGAACTTGCCAGAATTTTGTAAATAAGTGTACATGTGTAGCTTTGATGGTGACATTCATATTGTGACCTGCAAGTTTAAAGTGCAGAAAAACACTGTTTGTGTACTGTGTGAAATGTTCCCAGTGTTAAGTGAAAACAGATGAGCACTCATCAAAATGTAACTTTGTGTATTTAATTTCAGGGGTGAGCATAACATATATTTGGCTTGTATTAGTACTGTTTGTAATCTCCCCTCCTTGCTGTCCTTTTTCACTATGTCTCAAGACTTTGTGATTCATGCATGTGTTGTTAAACATTTTCTGCTTTTGGGATCTTCTGGATTTCTCTGTTTGAAAGTTGGCAGGTATGTTCTTGTAATATCAACTATGTAATGCTTGTTGTAAGTGGAGTACAATTCTGTTACAAGCATATATAATAAATTAGCTGATGTACCCGTGCTTCGCTATGGAATTCTCATAAGTAGTGTACACGTTGTGAGTAAGATTGCATTAAATTGCATAGCTCTTAACATTACCCCAGAAATGTGACTGGGAGTCACAAGATGTCTTTTCTCATGTGAAGATCTTGCCTACTATCAGTCACAGTCAAGTTGAGGAGTTTTCATTATGATAGTAGGGCCACTTGTCTACTGCCAGTCAGAATCGAGTTGGGCATTTTTCATTATAATGGCAGACACTCACTCTCCACCTGCCTTTTTTAAGTCTTCAGAAAGACTGTCTTTGTGGTTTTCCCAAAGGTCATTACAATGACGTCAGTAGGAAGGTCGCGATTAAAAGCAATGCTACCATATAAATACTTGATCAAATGAAAAACTGCACATTTTCTCACTTTTAACGAACAGTACTACACTAGTTTAAAAAATATTACTAAAATTTATTAGGGTCAACCTATTCAATACAGTTGAAATATTTTAGTAATATTTTTTAAACTGATGTACATTTCAATATGGACCAGACATGAAATTTGTAACATGCAGTACTACACTGCCGATCTAACAGTCCGAATTCCAGAGCTTGAATTACCAGGCCGTAGGAAGCTGTGGACACTCCTCTCCCATTATTTCATTAAATGTGCAATTTGCTCATTACAATCAGTGCCTCAACATAGGGATCAAATAGCTGGAATACTATGATGAAACAGTGTGTATGTACCATTCGTTATCAGCAAATTTATGAACCAGAGGAATGTCATGGTATAGAAGAGAGTTATCTAACTCCCCGGCTACTTTCTGCAATATTCAAGCAGGAGGTTATACTCAATACACAGCAGTAATCCCATCTATTGAAGATGAGAGGCAGCAGAAGTCACAAAGCACATCACAACAAACAGTGGCCAATTTAATGTTATTGTTGGCCAATTTTATGAGCTTTCCATATTGTAGGCCTTCACATTTAGTTTTCTTCAGACTCTCTGATGTTAGAGCATCAAATGTAAAGTGAGTCCTTCTTTCTTTTGAAATGTCAGACCCCTTTGATTTTTCCTCTCTGATTACTGTTATATAGAGGATGGTTGCCTAGTTGTACTTCCCCTTAACACTTTCAACACTATGCGTGCACGGGATACAGGCGTGCTGCTTTCCTGCTTCTGGACGGCGCCCGTATCTGATAATACGGGAATGATTTTCTCGTGTGTTTATATCCAGCTGCACGTATCATGTACGGTTCCCGTCCCATGGTTGGAGGTAATAGTTAATCTAGTGACCACTAGAATGCAGCAATTATCGGGAATTTCGAACTGAAACGATAAACAGGGTATTTTCTCCTTGCCGTGACCTCTACCGAAGCACTCGGTGTGCCGTGTGCTGCACGAGGCCAAATCTGTCACGCTGTAAGCTGTGTTACTGTGTAAACGTATCTTCACGCCGGCTCAATGATAGTGATATTTTGGATATTTAATTGGGAGAAGTGGGTTCAGGGATGGATGAAAGTGATGACGACCCTGCTTACGAACCGGATAACGTATCAAGCGATAGTTCAGGTAAGATTTTTATTTATTACGTCACTTTGGAACGTAAGTGTTTAGCTGTATTATTTTACTCCGAATACTTTGCCTACAGAAATTTGGGTTTATTTTTTTCGTTTAGACGAAGAGACGCAGGCTGATGGTTCACCTGTGCCGGGAACATCTGCTAGATCATCTGAACCTGATGATGAATGGTCATAAACAGATGACCAATCACAGCTACCTGTCTTCCAGTCGGCATCTGGTTCTACTCAGTTTTGCGCGGGGAGTGACAAAATGGATTGTTTAAGTAATTTTTTTAGTGATGATGTGATCAAAAATATAAAAAACAGAAACTAACAGATATGCAGGTACGACAATTGCGGCAATGAAATATCAGAGCAAACTGAAGGAAAATTCCATGTGCCACCAGTGGTCTGCAGTAAAACGTCACAAAATTTATTGTTTTTTTTTTGCAACAATTTTGTATATGTGTGTGGTGAAGCTACCAAAACTTAGTGATTATTGGTCTACTGATCCCTTTTATCAGACAGGATTGTTGAGTTGTGTTAGATTTTTCTGGAATTTTATTTGTTGCACCTAAATGACAATGCCACCTTCATCAAGAAGGGGGAACCTAATCATGACCAACTACATAAACTCAGGCCTTTCTTTGATTCTTTTGTGCACAAATGCATTGTCAGTTTTCAGCCGTATGAGAACCTAACAATAGATGAGGCTATATGTCCCTTCCGTTGTCGAGTAGGGTTTAGCATTTATGTGAAGAATAAGCCCAATAAATACGGTATGAAAATGTATGTACTTTGCGATGCGGCAACAGGCTGCGTACTGAATTGTGAAATATATACGGGATCCGCAGGGAACGTTGACAACAGCATTCAGGCTCTTGTAGATAGATTATGCTCACAGTTTTTCAGTAAGGGCCACTGTATTTATATGGACTGGTACTATACTAGCCCCTCCCTACTGAATATGCTGTGGCAAAAGAAAACCCTGGCTGTTGGAACTGTCATGAAAAACAGGAGGGGTTTACCACCAACGTTCAAGACAAAGAAAATGAAGGAGGACGAGATTATATTTTTGAGGAAAGGGCACCTTCTTGCTGTGAAGTGGAAGAGCAAGCGGGATGTTTTATGCCTTTCAACAAAACATAAGGCTTCTACTACACTTGTTTCTGGTAGATCGAAGGGCGGTGTAGTACAGAAACTAAAGCCTGACATAGTCATCGATTACAATATAAATAAAACTGGTGTTGATAGAGCAGATCAACTGAACAGTTATTACCCATTTGCACGGAAGACAATGAAATGGTGGAAAAAGCTCTTCTTCCATTTGTTCCTTATGTCTGTTGTGAATGGTTTCATTCTATATAAAGAGATCTCAAAATCAAAGATATCTCTTGTGGATTACATGAGAGTGATCAATTTGCGGTTAGCAGCTAAAGGAGGAGGAGACATCTCAAGGCTGGAACCTACTCCCTCCCCCAGTGTTGACAGGACTTTTGCTCGCCATTTTCCAGAAAAGGTTCCTGAACGAACAATAAAGTGAATGCTACTCGTTATAGCAAGGTATGCTCAGACAGGGGCAAGAAGGAAAGTGGTAAGTGCGTCAGAAAAGAGAGTAGATAGTGGTGCAAGGAGTGCAAAGTAGGACTGTGAATAGTCCAATGTTTTCAGGACTACCATACGAAAACAAACTATTCCTAAATTTACCCAATTTGTCTTTGTTTGTGGCCTAAGTAGTCGCATTAAATGATTGTTTTTTATTGTTTGAGCAAGCTTATTGGTATAACCTCAATGTAAAAAAATTTTTCCGTACTATTTTTTTCAAGTTTTTCATAAGACTAAATTAAATTACTTCAGATATTAACTTGTTGATTAACATCTTCAGTTTGGATGATTGACACCTTCATACGGTACAAAAATCAGGTATGTAATATGTTTCGCTGTTCCATAATAACGTGTTAAGAATTAGCAAAAAGACCCAGTTCAAAGCCAGGATCCATGTTAAAATATGGTAGTGTTGAAAGTGTTAAAACAATAATCATCACCACCACCACCATTTTTATCATAGTTGGTACGATAAAACAGAATAAGACATAAATGATCGGAAATTGTATTCTTTACGACTTATATTACGTAGTACTTTCCTATAGGACCGATAACATAGGTAATTGAAAATTAAAATTTTAGGCACTTCCCCCTAAACTACCATTTCAACCAGGGTAGATAACATTATTTATAGTGTAGACTGTAGTTCCTTATTTCCTGACTTTACATACCGATTTTCATTAAATTCTGTTTACCTAATTTTTCATGGCTCGGCGTTGATATGGACTTAGCAACAAAAATACAAATTCATGAATATCTCTGTTATCACAGCCAGTATGTTAAAAATGTATAAGACATAAATGATTGAAAATTTAATTATACATAACTTTAGTTATGTAGTATTTATCGATAGGACCACTAATAACATAAATATTTGAGAATTATATTTTAGGCCTTCTCCTAAACTACCATTTCACTCAGCATGAATAAAATTATTTATGGCCTAGATTGTAGCAACTTATTCCCCGAATATACATACTGAGTTTTATTAAATTCCCTCCTGCCGTTTTCTCGTGATGCGTGTACATACATACAGACAGTATTTACAGAAAATTAAAAAGTGCATTAATTACCTGGATGCTGTGGACATGACCGATACAGAATTACCATTCTTTTTTAATTCTGAGCAATCTACAGACAAAACTCTTATTTTTATACATATAAATAAATAACGTAGCCTCCTCACTGTCCACTTACTGACATTCACACCGTGTACCGGTTCAAGCTAGTAGTACTGTGCCCATAATGCAGAATTTGAAAACACAAGAACTGGTTATCCCTTGCAGAAGTTGACTACTTCCTACCGGATCTTGGCCTGCGAGAGTATGAACCCTGTTCGCAATATGTTATCTTGAGAATAAACTCCTGTGCAAGAAAATGAAATTATTACATTTAAATGAAGTTGAAAACCAAAATAAACGTAGAAACGGTGCTTACCCTGAGACCAGGTATCCCATGAGGGGACCGAAGGAGGAGTACGTCCGCTCACTAAGATGGTCAGATGATCAAAGACACAGATCCTACCTCGCTCCTATAGAATGAGCGGTGAAAGATCAAGAAACAGGAAATGGTGCACCCACCAATCAGAGAACAGGATTTACCCTCGACTTTCACATTCACCAATTACATTAACTCTTATTTTCTCCAATCAAAAGTCTCTTCATTCTTGCTGACAGATATTTGAGAAAAGTCTTCGTTTATGCAACAGGAAATAGAGAAAAACTGGAGATATGGAAAGAATATATAGAAGAACTGTTTGAAAATGATAGAAAAGAACTTTATGCTAGTGAAGGTATGGATGTCGAAAATGGACCAGTTATAACAAAAGAAGTAGTAATACATGCTACAAAGTTGTCAAAATGTAATAAAGCATCTGGTCCCGATCTAATAACAGCTGACATACTAAAACTCATTAATGAAGAACAATTAGATGTCCTAGTAGACTTGTATAATTCAATCTACAACACAGAAGTCCTCCCCTGTGAATGGCTACAGTCTATATTTGTTCCATTGCTGAAATAGCAAATGCTTGTTAATGCAGCGTTCATTGGAACAATCAATCTCATGAGCCAGAATAGTCCTTAAAATAATTCACCGAAGAATCTTCAGAAAATTAGAAGAGGATATCAGCGAAACACAATTTGGTTTCAGAAATGCGCTAGAAACAAGAGAAGCCTTGTTTACCTTCAATGTGCTGGCACAGAGATGTTTAGAAGTCAATCAACCAATGTATGTTGGCTTTTTGGATTATAATAAAGTGTGTTGTGTTGAAAAATTCATTTATTGTTAAAATTATTTGTATAAGATACTTCTTTTGGAAGAATTATATTTTTGGAATTATGAACATTTCGAACATTGCAAGAATTATGTTTAGAGAAATTTTGTCTTCAAATTATCATATAGTTGGGAGTTTTATAAAAATTATGTATCTAAATTTTGAGGCAGCGTGTACTTACACGTGCAAATTTTGGTGATGAAATTAGTGTTGCGTAAAAGAATGATCTTGAACATTAATCTACGGTAATGAAGAGAACTCGGATTGGTAGGAATAACAAATTTAATTGGTGAATGTGAAAGTCAGAAGTAAAATTCCATAGCGTGATTGGTTACCTTATGCTTGCATCGTTTCTGGCTTTTCGATTTCTTCTGCTCCTTCATGGGAGTGAATCTTGATACCACGTCTTTTGCTGCCTAGAGGGCGGACACGCTCCTCCTTCCACCCAGTTATGGTATACCTGTCTCGGGGTAAGCACTATTTCTTCTTGTTTTCCGGACATTAAGTTAATTTAAATGTAATTTTTCCTTAGTTCGTAGGAGTTTACCCTCGAATTTCACATTCGCCATTTAATCATCGAAATGACTTAGCTCTTCAGCTAAGCATTCACATTTCAATTTTGGAGGCAATTCCCTTTTTATTTGTTAAAAGAAAACTTGTAATTAACATGTAATAACTTTTCCTCGGGTTTGCCTCCGGTAGTTCTGCTTTGCTTAACACACGCACCAAAAATCGAAGTTCCTTGCTGGAAGTGTTTTAGGTACTAGGATGCGGTGCCTCTGTGTTAACTTTTATTCCTTTTCTCTCTCTTAAGTTGGCAAAATGGGATTAGCTCTCATTATAAACAAAGTAAAATTCCTTTGATATTGTGTGCATATCAGAAAGTCAAAGAACTAACTGGAATCAGTACGATGAGAAAAGGAAGTATACTGCTTGACAGAAATGGCAACATCTTTCTTGGGGTCGCCACAAGTTTCAAGAAAGGTCAGAGTTTTTATTGACCCAGTTTTGGAAATTCTGCCTTGAAATTTACATACTTCTGTCGCTTTCTTGATTCAGATTTTCATGGAGGAAAAATGCCTTTTTTTCCTTCTTTTTTTTCTGTAGTTTTGAGTGTAATTATAAAGAATATGAAATCTATTAGAATAGATGTTTTATTTTTGTCCCTCTAGAAAGGTCATTGCACACCATGCAGGGCTGGAAGAGACCGAAGTAGGTGTAATAATACTGTATATATGTAGGTAGGTATGTCCATCCCTTGCCCTGTTTCTCTACGGGGTTGGGTATGAAGTGAGATGAATCTTCATAGCCCTTCCTGATGTCAGCCTCATCAGAGGAGTTAATGAGATATAATGAATGAAGGTGTAATAATACAGTATAGTTTAAATTATATTTTTTATGTTTTAAGATAATAATAATAAAAAATTAACTTAGACAGTAGTCAGTTAATTTGGTGAAAATTGTCAGGGAAAAATAATTCTTAAATACTGTAGGAACCCTATATGCTATAAAAATTGAAGGTGACTCCATGATGAGGTACACAAGGCATGATGAAGCGTGAAATAATATGCCATTGCTTTTCTCACCAGGTCAGAAAGTGCTATTTGAACCATAACTTTCTCCATGAGCAGTCCCTTTCATAACATTGTCGCACTAATTGTGCTCCAAATGTTACTTTGCACCACCTATACCTCAGCAACTTCTGTACTTCACAGCCTTAAATGAGACACTTAGTGGAAGCTACATTTTGCTGTGGCCTGTGCCAAGAGTTATATGCAAAAATACTGCATCCATCAAGAAATAGCAACAGGCTAAATAATTCTATAAGTAACAAAATCTTCTGTGACATATATAACGAATTAGATTCAAGTAAACATAATAATGCATGTTTAATTGGACTGTCGTGACCTACCTGTCCTGTGAGACGATCTCGTAGGTTGGTCACCAGGCACTTGGATGTTGAAGTATTACCTGACCTGCCGAGCGGAATGTAGGGAGGTAATTGTAGGTATGACTCGTCCCGCAACTCCCGAAATAAAAGAAGAAGTTATTTCCCTGTCCTTTATTACTGAGGACACTAAAATGAAATGGCGTATGGCTTTTAGTGCCGGGAGTGTCCGAGGACATGTTCGGCTCGCCAAGTGCAGGTCTTTTGATTTGACACCCGTAGGTGACCTGCGCGTCGTGATGAGGATGAAATGATGATGAGGACGACACATACACCCAGCCCTCGAGCCGACGAAATTAACCAATGATGGTTAAAATTCCCGACCCTACCGGGAATCGAACCCGGGACCCCTCTGACCAAAGGCCAGCACGCTAACCATATAGCCAACTGAGGACACTAAAACTACTATGTACAGTATATTTACAAGTCTGAATGTAATGATCTGTAGAGAGAGCGAGCTTGTTCCACGCGCCTACTGTTCTACTACGCGTCTATCTGAATCTTGCCCTACGGCACTTGGGCTATGCCCGAACAGAATCTCGTTCTGACAAGTACGAACTACTGGCTGGAAGAAGGCCCCGCGCCATCTTGGCCAGGGGTTATATCTCCGCTCCTGAACTCAAAGTTCTATCCCTACCTCCTATCAAGGGGTTGGGTCCTGCAGGCATTGCTAAACTGATCATCCAGTCACTAGCGCCCTCAAGTGGCTATTCTCAATAGTTGTCACAGTAAGTGCTGCTACCTAGGCACTACTGTCTTCTGTCTTACTTTATCCTCATCTTTCCTTGTTTTCCTAAAGCGCATCTGTAATGGCCTTGACTGGCCGTGTACTCAGCTTTGTCTCTTTGTCGGTCGTCCAGCGGGCCGCCTGGCTCGCTGGCATATTAGCTCTGTTTGTTGATACACAGTAAATATCTTGTTGTGATCAACAAGTCTTTCGTAAGCTAGCGCGTTTCACAAACCGCTCTCCAATACTTAACTGAAAGCTTCCTTCTGCTTTCCAATTATTAAATCTAACTATAATTATTATACTTATTATACAGTTACTCAAGTACTACAAGGTGTCTCATGTCGATGACTATCATTATTCTGACACTAATTAATCTCCTCTGACACCTTGAGCTCTAGACTCGGCTGCGAATCCCGGCTGCCTTCCACCTGGCAGTCCGCCGGTTCGAGTCCGTGGGAGGTCGGTACACGACAGGACAACCTGGGCACATTCATTACTGAGAATGTGACAGCTGTGCTGTAGCTCTGTCTCTGTGTGACCAACTGCTAACTTGTGTACCGACTACTGTGGCTTAAAATTTAATAACGATGAAATATCACGTGTCTGTATTCAGTATAATAATAATAATAATAATAATAATAATAATAATAGGTGGCCATGACTATATCATTACATACAGTGGCTCGAAAAAGTATTGGTCTGTCAAAATATGCTACATGTGAGGACGAGGAATAGAAAGGAATGATAATCAAAACTGACATAAACTGGAATTCTTCATTATTTGTCATCTTATGTAACATGTACACTCTAAGAAAAACATCATTCTTCAATATCCATACAACTAAAACACCATAACTTAAAACAATCATTTTCGCTTGCCACCAAAAAAGTAATGGTCAGAATTAACATAACGCAGTTTCTTGATCCTTCGTGAATGTTTCAGTATTTGGTAGGTCTTCCTTTCCTCTTTATAATCTCAGCTAACCTTACCAAGGTTTCCGTAGTTTCATTTCGTATGTTATTCCATTCAGTGAGTAAGGCTTCTTTCAGGTCAGCTTTGTTTGATATTGCAGGTTTTCTCAAGTTCTGCTCTAAATAGTGCCACATATTCTCGATGGGGTTGATATCGGGAGATTGTGGTGGAGTTTCCATCCAACACGGTGTATTATATAACAGCCATAGCTTCGTGTTCAGGGCTGTGTGTTTGGGGTCGTTATCTTGCTTAAACGTATAGTTTGTTAGAGAGTCCCATTTTTTGTTCACTTGAAGGACAATGTGTCATGAGGATGTTAATGTATGCTTTGAGATCCACATTCCCTTCAATAAAGGCTAATACACCTACACCATTCGCACTCCTGCAACCCCACACCATCAGGGAACCACCTCCATGTTTCACAGTGGCTGGCAGGTTCTTCTCAAGTTCAGAATGCGTCTTCTTCCACACAGTCACTCGTCTGTCTGACCTGAAGAGGGTAAATTTACTCTCATCGGTAAAAAAGACTGTCTTCCAATCCTCATAGCGGTCATTTCTGTGCTCTTTAGTGAATGCAAGTATTTCTTCTTGTTAGCCTTACTGATGTACGACTTTCTACGGGCTGTTCTGCCCGCATATCCTCTTTCGTGTAGCACATTTTGGATGGTTTCAGATGGCATTTGCATTCCTACATCTTGGTTTAACACAGCTGATATCTTCGGCGCACATAGTCGAGGATTTTGGGCCACTTTACGCACAATTTGTCGTTTGCCTTGTACTGATAACTTTGAAGGACGGCCACTTCTTGGTCTATTTTCTATTGTCTTTGTTCTTTTGTACCTGTAGACAATATTTTTAACAGTTGTAACCTCTTCCAGTTATTTCACTCATGTCCTGGAAAGTTGTACCTTTTTGAAATAGTCGCACTACAATCCTCCTATATTCCACGGTTGTTTATTTCATTTTCCTTCTCATTACTAGCTGAACACGGAAATAGTGCTGAATATTACCTTCCAACATGTCAGCACAGACACAATGAGCCCGAGTTGCGGCAGACAGCATGATGTCACGATGATATTGTTTAGTAGACCAATACTTGTTTGGCGTGAAATGATGCATGCCGTTGTATTACTGGTCCGTTTGCAAACGGCGTGAATTTCCTTGGCTCCATATTCAACCTACTGATGTACTTGGCTGTCCTACATATCTACATACGTGTAATTACATTATATGCACCATTATTTGTACTATACTGCTCCGTTCATACCACGGCTATGGGAAGACCAATACTTTTTTGAGCCACTGTATATGAGAAACTCTGTATTAGTACTATTATAATTCTGTTTTTTTCTGAATTGATATAGATTTGATGCTGTTGTTATGAAACTTAAAAGTCATCTTTGAAATATACACTTACTGGTGTCCTGAATTTTATAGTAGTTTTTATGAAAAATATGAAAATTATGGTGCTGTAAAAGATTACTGACAGTTGCTATGGTTATTATAAACAAGTCATTTATATTATTTGAAGATTAAAGTTTACTTATACAGTGAATATTTTAAAATTATGAAATTTTATACACTTTATATGTATTTTATCTATACCATGAAGAACTTGGCATATTAACCTTTTTGTTATTGTTCTGGATAACATCCAAAATTAACTTTATGGGGAATACATAACCTCTCCTGGCAATGGAAAGGACAGTGAAATGGACAAAGATTGGAAGAAGAAAAATACTTTTCGATGTGCTACCTGGAATGTACAAAGTATCTCACACAGAGATCACCAGCTGGAAGACATTCTCGCAAAAGAAGAAAAAAAAAAGACATTTTAATTGCAGCAATTTCAGAAACAAAAAGAAAGCTTTAGGGATCAAAAGAGACAGTAAATTATTTACAGTTTTACAGTGGGGTTGACAGAGATACTACAGCACAGGCAGGTGTACTGCTCATGGTACACAAAATATTAAGATCAACAATTGATAGCTACACTCTTTTGAATGAAAGGATTATCCAATTAAGACTAAAACTATCCAGGAGTTATCTTACAGTTATAGGGGTATACGCTCCAGTGGAGGGCAATTCAAAGGAAAGTGATGGGTTCTATAATGATGTGACGTACCCACTCAGCCCACAGATGTGTGACAGTATTATAACGTGGCGGGTCACTTTAATAGTAATATAAATGATATCTCATTGTTTCTCAATAAACAATATCCCATGGGCGCCAGCCTTCAAGCTTACGGCTTGAAAACAAAAGTTGATAATTAATAATAATAATAATAATAATAATACATAATGAGACTCAAAAAACTCCCAGGGGTGAGGTGACACAAATCATTAAGTACACTAACTTGGAATTTAAGGATCATTAATAATAATTTCAGAAAATACAAATTAAAACAGCTATTTATTAAGATGAAAAACGTGATGTAGCGGCGCATTAACGAAATCTGAACTTACGGAAACAAAAGAAAAACTGAATGAAATTAATTCTAAGAAAATGAACTGTTGCGCGAAGACTTGCAGTAACTTATGCCATAAGCTCACCATATGTAGACTCTGTTGTCTTGAAACCGATGATCGATGGATCTCTCGTACCGGCTGCCTCATCTGTTGTTGGATTCCAGTTCTACTTATGCTTTTCCTGCCTTTAACACTTCCTACTGTACTCCTTACATAAACTCATAATGAGTCCTAATTTTAAATGCAAAACCACCATGGGTTATGTTCATGGAGAGAATACACTTGTCCTACGGTACTACTCAGATGCGAAGTGAACTAAGTTAAAATCTTCTCCGATGTGCAGACATAGAATCGTAGTAAGAGTCTCTTCCAAGAGTGTCTCAGTGTCTAAGAGTGAGATTAAGAATGTCCGAATACGAGTGACAATCTGCTTACGAGTAAGAATAAGAATGACCTCTCCAGCTCTTGTGTTTGACGTATATAGGTTCAAAAGTCTCCTTCCATCAGCCATATCACATGGTTCAGTAAGATTCGAGGTCTCATCCCTTCTCCTATGTATTGCTGTGAATCCATCACGTTGCTTCATTACGTTCATTCACATAGACTGAACGTTTCCGCTGAAATAAAGCGTCGGGTAGCGAAGTTCGAAAAGTGGGCGTTCATAATGTATCAACTGTCTCTTCATGAGGTGGAGAGGGTAAGGTCTCTCGTAACCTTGATGATGTACTTTTCCTGGAAATGGGCTGAAATTAGCCTGCTGACACTGGTCACCTCACAATGGCTATTGAAAAATTTACTGCAAGATATTAATATGAATGATGTTGAAATACTTTACCCAATATGTGGTTCGTTCAGAATACGTTATAGCCACGATACAAAGAAATGAAATGATGATGTGAAATGGGCGATTAAAACCCTATATACGTATTAATTTAAAAATGACCTATCGGTGATTAAATATATACATCTTATCAATTAATTAGACAGTTCAATAATTTATCACATGCTCTGATGTCCAAACATCACAATGATCTGCAAAAGATAGCCAATAAAATTAACAAACAAGATATGCTACTATTACTGGGAGACTTCAATGCCAGAGTTGGTAATGAGAAAACTCAGAATCACATCGGAATGCATGGAGAAACAACCCGTTATAACAATGGAACGAAATTAATAGATTTCACCGTCTTCAATCAGTTAGTTTATGAACACAGTGTTCCCACACAAGGACAGCCACAAGTACACCTGGTCTGCACAAAATCAGAAATCAGTTATAGATTATATAATTTGTATGGTAAATTGGCAGATTTAGTCTTGGATACAAGAGTCTGTCGAGGCCCTGAATTGGAAACTGATCACTATCTATTAGTAGCACCTATTCATCTGAGGCCTAAATGGTATAAAAGAAACAAACAACACGAGAAATTAAAACTTCTTACAAGGTTAACTTATTAGGAGACCCCAGTATAAAATGGCTGTACCAGAACAGACTTAATAATCTTGCACAGATGACACCAGTTAGTGACAACGTGGAAATGGAGTGGTCTGATTTGTGTTAAATTTTAAAGCACTCTGCTTTTGAGAGTTTGGAAGTTAAGAAAAAATGGCAGAGGAAAAAGGGTTTAAGAATCTGGGATGAAGTTGAAAAAGTTATTTCAGACAAAAGAAATGCTTATAAAAATTTTTTGTCAACTAGTAAATTAGAAGATAAAATAGAGTATCACCACAAGAGAGCATTAGCAAAAAGGAAAGTGCGGAAAAAGCCCAGAAAGAGTTGGGAAAACTTTGTTTCACACCTGGAGACTGATACAACAAGACCACAACCACAGACCTATAAAATACTCAAGAAACTGAATAATGATGTAAAAGAAGACATACGCATTAATGCAATACCTCTAACGGAGTGACTCATTATTTTTGGAATCTTTGAAGAGGTTCAAATATTGAGCCATTTCTTCTGCCAACATCTCTTAACAAGTCTTCGGAAACCATTACACTCGAAGAACTGGAGCTAGTACTCAGAAAACTTAGAAATGGAAAAGCATCTGGAGAAGACTCAATAAATGCAGAACTATTCAAGTACTTCAGTGACATCTTCAAGCAAAAATTTCTCAGATTCATAAATTTAATTTGAAATGGCAACAGACCACCAGAGAATTGGCAAAAAGCTATAGTTATTCCTCTTCATAAGAAGGGCAGCATGTGTGGAAATTATAGGGGGATAAGTATACTCAACTCAGGTTAAAAAATTTACTCTAATATTGTCAGAGAAAAATTATTCAGGTGTTATGAAAATGTGATTGGAAATGAACAACATGGATTTTGAAAGGGACGCTCATGTGCTGATGCTTACTTTACCTTGAAAATCTTAGTAGGGAAACGCAGGGAATTTAACTTGGAAACTCATAGCATTTGTTGATTTTAAGAAAGCCTTTGACCTAGTTAACAGGAACAGACTTCTTAATATCTTAGCAGAAGATTATGTCTCACAACAGTTAATAGATAACATATACAACATGTACAGTAACAACCTTATTGCAATAAAGTTAAGTAATCATCAGACTGAATGAGAACCGATCTGCAGAGGTGTGCGACAAGGTTGTGGACTTTCTCCTTTGTTGTTCATAATCTATATGAAGAACATAATACAGGAATGGAGGCATGAAAGGCATGGATCAATCCCAGTCAGCAGATATCTCGCACATCTAGATGCCATACTCTTTGCTGATGATGATGCATTGGGAGCATTATCAGAAGATGATCTTCAGTGGTCAGTATTTAATCTCCAGAAAGTCTCTTCGAAATTCAACATGATCATTTCACCATTAATAATCTTGACCATGGTGGCCGGGATTGGATCCGTATTGACTTAATAACAGTAAATATGTTGGGAGATGGTCTGCCTAGTCAATACTATTTATTTATTTACCTTTCACCTTAACATCTAGTACATGTTTTGAGAATATTATGCATTCTCTTCCTCAGCTAGTGGATTAAAATTCAGTATACAATAAGACCTGATTAAAATAGGGGGGCCCCCATTAAAAATTCAAAACAGCATTACAATGTAACACGTAAAAAGTTTGGATGGTACAAACATAGAATTAAAATCCCATCTTGTCAAGTACAAATTAAAAACACAATATAGTAATGTCTAATTAAATACGTCTTGTGATGATATGAATTCACAGTATCCTTGAAGTTGCCTTGCGTAGTTCAAAAAAGTTGAGTTAGGAATGAATGAAATTGCATTAAAACTTGAAGTCCTGCCGATATCCAGCGTTAATGGGTGTTAAAATGATGTCTATTTAAATTTAAATATTGGACACAGCGTCGTATAATGATGTGAATTTACGGTGTCCTTGGAATTGTAATACTATCTTGCGAAGTTCAATTGGATTTGTACAATAATAAATGAAGTTGCATTAAAACTTGGAGTCCTGCCATTATCTTCGGTTAATAGGTGTATTATGCAGCCAGGTTGAAAATAGGTTAAGATGGTCTATAAAAAGGAGAGGAAATAGAAATTAACAAAAAGGCTCCGACATGAACAAATGAGAATATAACGGGGCAAAAATATTAAACCTTACCAGTGTGATGATGTAAATATTACGTGTGGCGTGCATATGTTGGATAGATGTGAAGGCACATGGTGTTGTATGGCAACTGGTTATGGAATTACATTGGTATGTGCGGTGGATGGAAAGAGGGGTGGAAGGAACCGCCCCTGATACTATAGTCATACTTCCCCCCCTTACACGCTTGACATCATTCTCTTTTGGCCTCTTACTAGGGTATTGGGTTACCAATTTAAACAACTGATTGTCTTCTGCAATGTGTTCATTTAGGCTGTTCCAACATATTTACTATGATCATTTCACCACAAAAGAGCAAAATAATGGCCTTTAAGGGGAAGGACCCTATCCTCAGTAAAATCTGTTTAGATAATACAATTTTGGAAAGAGTCAACAAATTCAATTATCTGGGATACAATTTATCTTACCAAGGGGAAATTGATATCTCTGCAAAAATAACCAAATTTACCAGAACAACAGGAATCATAAATCATCATGAAGCCATATCTTGTCCAAAAACACACCCGCTTACGTCTTTATAACACTTTAGCCAGACCAACCCTTTGCTACGGCAGTGAGGCATGGGCAATAAGAACTCGAGACATTTCCAGAATTACAGCACGTGAAATGACGTTCATGCGCAGAACAGCAGGCTATACGAAATGGGATCGTATAAGAAATGAAGATGTGCTTAAGGGACTGAATGTTATGATAACCAAGAAAAATGGAAACGTCATATTCAAAGGATGGAATCTGGAAGACTACTAAAGGAGATCCTACGTTATCAACCAAGAGGACAGAGATCTATAGGACGTCCAATGAAGCGATGGAAAGAAAACGCAAGACCATAACGGGCCACATGGCCCAATACTTAAAAGGATGACGACGACATAACCTCTCCTGCCCAAATGCCAACCTCGCCTTCCCGAGATTAACAAACCTGTTCCCACAGACGAGGCCCTGTCGACCAAGTCATGGTGGTATAACCATTACATCAATTATGGAGGAAATGCTGTAATTTCAGCTAGTCTATTAGCTGAGAGGTGGCTGCCCCACCAATGGTCTTACTTCCTTCGGGCTAGCAACCCGCCGGAAGGACATTTGATTGTTTTCAAGTCTTGGAAAAAGAAAAATGCAAGACCGTAATGGCACACATGGCCCAATACTTGGAAGGAAGATGAACTATGATGATGATGATGATGATGATAATTGTATTGCCTCAGTTGCTATGTGCAGAGGTTTTGATTTTCAGGCTGCCTGCATATCAATTTTGGCATTCTGTTTTACTCCGCCAAATTGGCGGAGAAACCAGAACTTGGTTCAGTGACCTGCTGTTTTATTTAATTTTATTGTGTGAATACTGAATGTGCCTCCACTGTTGTACGACATGAAGTAAATATTTTCTCCACCCTTCAAAAATCTGACTACTACCAGATTCTTGGGATTGGAAAGCTACACTCTACCACTGATCCACAGAGGGAGCTTTTCAGCATGGTGAATAAATTAGTTTTCCTGTTTTATAGATGTGTTAATGACATGAGAGTAGTAAAATATGGGGAAATATGAAGACAGTTTGTTCTGTAGCAAATCAGTTGTGTAACCCTTGAATAACCGTGTAACCTTGATACCCCTTGCATTTAGGCATTCTTAAATGCTAACAAATATGATCACTGGAGACAAGTGTCTAAACAACTGAATTACATGGTGATAAAGATTTGTCCAAAATTGAAGAGTATGTGATCGAGTTTTCCATCTTACGATGTTTGGTCAGTATTGGATAAGATGTTCAGAAGAAGAAAATTGAGTCATTGTTTAATTCATGTATTAATTCTGTGTTATTTTTGTGATTGAACTTTATGTAATATGCTTTCTAGTTGTTTTACCTGTAATATTCTTGTTTATTGTTTCAGGTTATGTTGGAAAATGTAACCATGGTCCAAGTGCAGAGCACAAAACTTTTCACCTTTCATGGACAGTTTTCTTCTTAAGCCAAACGTACACTTACTGTAGGCTTCATGGTTGGGTGTAGATCATGGAGGTAGCTGAATTATTCAATCAGCTAGAATCAAATCAGCCTCAGACTGTAGAAGAGATCAAGAAAACATTTCATGAGGCCTTGAATTCAAGTAAGTGATTTCATCCTAGATTTAATGTGTTTGTGATGGATTATTATTTTGAGGTAAGAATTCCAAGATTTAGAATTATGGAGATGATAAAGAAGACAGAATCTATTGATAGAAAATATTCACCATAAAAGGCACTTGCTTTCAAGCAGTGAGGGATGCTCAGATATATAAGGGCAGTCAAATGAAACTGAGTCACCTGCTAGAAAGAATAGTAGAACATTTTGTACTTCAAAATAATCACCATAACTGTGAACACATTTACCCCACTGGGTGATGAGATGGCCAGTCCCATTCTTGAAAAACCTGGCAGGCTGTCGATGGAACCACGTCTGTACTCAGTCACACACGTTGTCATCTGATGCAAACCAATGTCTATGAATGTCCTCCTTTAGCTCCTCAAAAATGTGAAAAATCACATAGGGAGAGATTTGTGCTTTAGGAAGGTTGTCAAGTTTCCCTACTCAGATCTCTAAATGGTATTCCTCACAGAGTTGGCAGTGTGGGGGGAGGGGAGGAGAGCAGATATGAAGAAGGATAAAGTTGTTAGATAGCATGATTGGATGTTTTGACTTCATGGCACGCCTCGGTTTTTGCAGCGAGTCTTCATAGCACTGTGCATTGATTGTGGCCCTGTGCTCAAACTGAAGAAAGACATTCGTGGACATGGGTTTGCATTGAATGATGACGTGTGTGATTGGTTACAGATATGGTTACATCGGCATACCACCAGTTTTTTCGAAAATGGGATTGAGCGTCTCATTATCCCGTGGGATAAATGTCTTTAACAGTTCTGGTAATTACTAGTGAGGTACAAAATGTTCTTCTATACTTTTTGGCAGGTGCCCCATTTTGATATGACGGCCCCTTATACATAACAAATTATTCACCCCCTGGAGACATAATTATAATACCGGGTAACACAGCCTTCAGCTTTGATATCTGCCTTGATTTGGTAAGTAAAGGAGTCCACAAGTTTCTGCAGGTGTGACATATCCAGTTGTAGCCACTTGCTAATGATGATATCCTGTACAGCCACCATATTGCAGGGATGCTGATGTCTGCATTTTCCCCACTGTTCCAAATAGTCCCACATTTTCTATGGGATTGAGATCAGCGGATTTAGCTGGCCAGTCGAGGTGCGACCATGTCGATGTGCTTATCAAACTAGTCACGAGGGCGAACAGGGCTATTGTCATTCTGGAAAATGGGAGCGTCCTTAGCATACTCATAATGAAGATGTTGAATAAAGGGCAACAATGTGTTACTGAGAATGTTGAAATAAATATCCTGGTTCATGTTCACAGTGGCCTGAATGAGTGAGCCAAGGTCATAGTATGAAAAACACCCTCAAAACATCACAGAAGCACCTCCAGCCTGAACTTACCCTC
The DNA here is from genome assembly GCF_040414725.1 of Anabrus simplex. Lineage (NCBI taxonomy): Eukaryota > Metazoa > Arthropoda > Insecta > Orthoptera > Tettigoniidae > Anabrus > Anabrus simplex. Next base: position 535,651,864 of record NC_090265.1, on the reverse strand, counting down.
CACACACTGCAGGTTAAATGCCTCATTGGACCGCCAGTACGCTCAATGCCTTGTGTTGTTTGAAATTTGGCAAAATCATGGCCTGACACCCTGTTTTTAATGGGATTGTCTCTTCTTTCATAAGCTGGTCCCATTAATATATAATATATATTTATTTACAACTGTTGCCACACATCTTTCTGGTGTATATGGATATATAATGTGATACTGTAAGGAGTAGCTGTCCTATTATGTCAACCTCACGTGGACGTGACGTATCTTGCTTTTAGACTGATGAGGCTCTATCAGCCGAATAACTTCCAGGATAATGAGTCCCCTGCTATCATGCTGTCTGATCTGATAGTGGTTAGGGCACACTCATCCTTGGGGTAGGAAACTTCCCGTAAAGGTATATGAAGCACAAATGATCAGCGGCAATAGAAAGTCCTCAACTGTCCCCTACTCAGCTGGAATGGAAGGTGAAGGCTTCATTGACTACAAATCTTTCAGTTGTCTTGTACTGTGTTTACTCGCATATCAGCCAATATCACTTGTCACCTGCATCCCTGATTTTTCAACCAAATATTCTCATAAATTATTGTGCTGATTAAGAGTTGCACATCCAATTCGTGGGCTTGTCTCAAGAATGTGCGCCATATGGAGCTTGTTACTAAATATTTGTCTTGGGGGAATGTTAACAAGTACACGGCTACATTCAAGCTAAAAGTGGTGAAATTCGCAGAAGAAATTTGTACAGAGCAACAATTTGTGAGTTTTCGGTTCACAGAAAACAAGTCAGAAATTGGAGGAGGCAGCAAATTGGCATTTCGTTGCCCAAAACAGGGCAAGTTCCCGGGTGTTGAGGAAGCATTACTGGAATGAGTGAAAGAGATGCGGAACATTGGTTACAGCATTTCTCATGAAATGTTAAAGCTAAAAGCACAGGAAATTGAACGATCCTACGATTTTCCAGGAAAATTTTTCAATTGAAATAATAACATTAAGTTATTTATTAGACCACCTAATCAATACAAAATCGTCTTGGATGATTTACATAAATTTGTTAACTAATAGTGGTACATGTTTCGCCTTTCCTGTAGGCATCATCAGCCATAGTCTTAACCTTAAATTAAAAACAAGTGTCTAAATAACATGTAATAATAAAATGAATTTTAAAATCTTGAAGAGATTTGAAGTAAAATAACATTAAAAATAACAATGATGGTTTAAAAATACAATGTGATGAGATATAATAGTGGAAGTATTAACAAAATTAACATTAGAAGGCTGCTAAAATTTTTCAAGGCGAATCACAAGTGGGACTCTCGGTTTATGCAGAGTAATAACCTACCACTGCGGTGGAAAACATCTTTGTGTGCCAAGAAATGCCTAATGATTGCCCCGATAAAGTTGGAGAGTTTCATCACAGGCGCGTGATAGGTTAGGGTAGCAGAACTGTTATCTCCTCTCGCAGATTGGCAATGCTGACCAAACCTATGTGTATTTTGAAATTCCAAGGAACACTTCTATTTCCGAGAAAGGACCGGCAAGTGTTCTGATTTAAACTACCGGCAATAAAAAGTTACTTGTATGGTGATGTTGGCCATTACTGTTGATGGCCATAAACTACCTCTGTACATTATATTTCCACGCAAAACATTACCGAAGAACATTGCATTCCTAACTGATACACATGGTTCACAGGGAAGGAGAATATACCTCACAATGTAGAGAACTGCTTCATTGGATGCTGTCGAAGGAGTATCATTAGGATGTAACACAATACTGGGAGAGCCTGAAAACCCCATTCTGGATGTTTGTAATGATATGCTGGGATAAAAGATCAAGAAACGCAAGAATTGGTTTGATCAAAATTATGTTGAAATCGAAGCATTGATCTCAGAGAAGAGAATGCACGTGTGATGAAAAGACATGAACTGCTTTGCAAAGAAGCCTGTTGTCTTGCCAAAGCAAATGTCCAAAGAAGAATCCATGTGTTCAAGAATATATGGTTGACAACCAAAGCAAAAGAGTTGCAATATCTAGCAGACAAAGATTCACTGCAATTCTTCAAAGCCACAAAGGCAGTTTATGATCCCACCATCTTTGGTAGAAACCCACTCTAGTCCAGTGATAGGAGACCTTCTAAAAGATCAGTGCTCCATTTTGGGGCCAATGACCTAGATGTTAGGTCCCTTTAAACAATAAGCAAACATCATCAGTGCTCCATTATGAATAGATAGAAAGAGCATTTTTAAGCCCTCCCAAATCAGGAATTGGGTCTTGAACAGGTGTATGACCTAATAGAACAAGCACCCATTAAAGAACAACTTGGCTCCCTGCCTGAATTGGATGAAGTTAATGGCCTGTTAATCAAGCAGAGCAGCACAATGCTACCGGTCCTGGTGCTATATCTACGGAAGCCCTCATAGAAGGTGGTGAGGATCTCTCATAAGACACATACATGAACGGATTGTTAAAATTTAGAACATTGAAGAAATGCTTCCTGATTTCATAGATAATCTTATAGTTACCATACCTAAGAAAGGTGATCATACAGTGTTATAACTATTGGGGAGTATCATTACTGTTTGGGAAAGCTTATTGCTCAAATTTTGGTAAATCGTATACTAGTTGGTGAAAATACGGGGCACCAGGGAATGTTCTCCGTAGTGCCTACGAGCTGCTGCATGAGGTAACATCAGAAGTTTAGTTCGCAGCACGGTGTCATATCTGTCACGCTCACTCGCCGACAGGCCAAGGTGGACATGATAGCAGTACAGGGAGGCCACACGTGCGAGCTGTGGGCTGTCAAAATCGTCAGTGTGTATTGCAGTAAGCGAGCGTTCATATAGATTATTGCAATAGTGCAACGGGATACGGACAGTAATGTTTTGGTGGAATATGTTTTTCGCGAAGGCGATCAGTTTACAGAAAATGTAAGTTAAAATTTTAGGCGCAGTTTCCTAATTCAAAGTGTCCAAACTGGGATACCGTTCGGGATTTGATAAGTAAATTTCATGTGACCGGCTCAGTTCACAATGTACCGGGAACAGGCAGGCCTACGCTTTTAACAGACGAAAAACTTCATGAAATTTCCGATATAATGCTGCGAAGTCCAAGTAAATCAACACGCAAATTAGCTCAAGAAACAGAAATCTCTATGTGGACAGCGCATAAAGCTATACGAGACAAGCTTTGGTTGTTCCCTTATAAAGTCGCTGTGGTTCATGAATTACAAGAAACTGATTACGAAAAAATAGTGCTGTAATGTGAATGGTTCCGAAGATTCATAAATCGACTTCGACTTGACGTTTTAAATAAAACTTTTTTTTTTCAGATAAAGTATGATTTCACTTATCTGGCTAAGTATTGTATATTCCCAAAATACAATATATCAAGTACTGTAAATAATATCACATCAGTCTTGGGACTAGTTTAAGCCACTTAGTGGCCATCTTCAGCCAAATAAAATTAAACAGATTACAAAGACAATGTTGCTGGAATAATTATAACATTAAAATACATACAATAACAAAAATTAAGGTTATGATCTTCTTGTCGTAATGTGATGTCTTTAAGTTGACTTAGAACCTCAGGGAAAGAAGTAAATCTGGAAATGATAGCGAGAATTAGGAATGAATAAACATACAGAAAAGAAATTAAAAAGGAGTAAAATTATTTATGAGACTCACCTCTAATGTCTGATGTAGAGCAAGCACTGACTTGCTGGAGGAAGCTGGCGAGCCATGTAAACAAAGGAGTGGATAGGGAACAAGCACTGACTTGTTGTAGGAATCAGGTGATGTAAACAAAGAAATAGATAGGGAGAGGAGGGGAGGCAGTAAAGAAGGGTGAGGAAGGGGAGGGGAAAAGGTGGGTCTGAAGGATACGGAAAGAAAGACTGCTGCTGAGAGGGGAATTTAAAGAGATTATAAAAGATTCAATTATTTTAATCTGAGACATGTTTACTAAAGATAGGAATTAAAAAATCAAATAAAATGTTTGATTTCTCCAAAATTTCATTTAGATTGAAGTTAGGATTGAAAAACTGCTCCAGATGGATAAAACAATTTTCCGTAATATTGAGCAGGGGGCCTTTTGTAAAACTTTGAGAATTTTCATGTCTTGGTTGATATTAGTGAACTTATGGTTAGTATCACCCATGTGCTGTCCCATGGCCAAATATCTGTTATATTTCAGGGCGTTAACATGCTCCAAGTATCTTGTATGGAAGCTGCTACCTATTTGTCTGGTATACATATGTTTTAGTTATCACATAATGGGCCGATAGCAGAAACGATGACTAGTTTTAAGCCTTAGACAACGTTTACTGAACAATGTGTAATTCGAGCACGATCTTCTATTGCATAAACAATATTCAGCCGGTGTTTAACTAGACTGTTTAAAGTTTCAGTATTGGTTTGAAAATGGAGATAGAAGTATCTTTCATGCAACTCTTTGTCACAACTAATGAAATTCATCGGTGCGTGCACCGAACGCCAATCAACCTTTTGTCTTCCTATGCATTACTCAAGTATGGCTAAGCACGACCATGACTTGCCCACAAATAAGAATATTGCTTTCGGTGGAAATTAAATCTCATAATATTATCGACACTAAAGCGACACGCCAACATGCGGGAAAGTGTAGCTTTGATTATAGTGTTATGGTGAGTGTAATCTAGTCGTAAAAGGCTTCGACGAAGGGAAGATGAAACAATAGTAATGTGTAACCGAATGTGTTGTACAGGCGATATAGATGAAAATCGTAGGTTCGAAACGCATCATCGGCAGCCCTGAAGATTGTTTTCCATAGTTTGCCAATTTTTACACCAGGCAAATACTAGGGCTGTTATTATGGCCACAGCTGTTCTTCCCCAGTCCTCCTCTTTAAACAATAGTCACCACCATCACCACCACTTGCCTTTTCCTATCTCATAGTAGTTTTCACTATTATGTGTGCTTACTTGGCAGTAAATATAATTAAGTTACTCCTGGTTGATGTATGCGACAGCCCTCTGACGATTGGGACAAGAAATTCAGACTAATTCCATGGAAATTACCCCATTAAAATATATTGGTTTCCAAGAATTATATTCCAGTTGGCAGTTACCGGACTCTCTTGAAAAGCTAAATCTTATTTTAAACTCTACCTCCCCGTACATTTCAAATGAATTGCTGCGATTTCACAGCGGGCAACCCACAGAAAGGCCGTCGGACTAACTTTTCTTTCCGGAATCGTCTCAACGTGATAATACAAATTACATGTTTCATGGTTCATAACCTCTGATTGTGATCCACTCCTCTCATTTGAGGTTAAACAGTATTCTCACCACCCACCCCCAAGGCGCAACAGCCCCGAAGGGCCATGGCCTACCAAGCGATCACTGCTCAGCCTGAAGGCCTGCAGATTACGAGGCGTCGTGTGGTCAGCATGGCGGATCCTCTCAGATGTTTTTCTTGGCTTTCTAGACCGTAAACAGTATTCTCGGTAGTGTTTAAACATGGCCAGTTGAACATCAGTTTTAGACAGTGTCTAAGTGATAAATAACGTCTCTGCAATGCAGCAGCCATACTTAGGCATTGTTTAACTGTAGACATCGTCTAAACACCGTTTCTGCAATTGGGCCAATCTGTTTAATTTTTTTTATTTGGCTGAAGATGACCAGTAAGAAGCCTCCGTGGCTCAGGTGGCAGCGCACCGGCCTTTCACCGTTTGGTTCCGTGGTTCAAATCCCAGTCACTCCATGTGAGATTTGTGCTGGACAAAGCGGAGGCGGGACAGGTTTTTCTCCGTGTACTCCGGTTTTCCCCGTCATTTTTCATTCCAGCAACACACTGCACTATAATTTCGTATCATTTGTCATTCATCAACAATTGCCCCAGAGGAGTGCGACAGGCTTCGGCAGCCGGCACAATTCCAATCCTCGCCGCTAGATGGGGGCTTCTTTCATTCCATTCCTGACCCGGTCGGATGACTGGAAACAGGCTGTGGATTTTCATGGTCAGTAAGTGGCTAAAACTAGTCCCAAGACTGATGTAATATGATTTACTTGATATATTGTATTTCAGTTTATTTCTTACAATGATGTCCCATACGTGCTTGATTGGGGAGAGATCGGGTTATCGAGCAAGCCAAAGCATCATGTCGACACTCTGTGTAGAGCACGTTGGGTTACAACAGTGGCGTGTTAAAAAACACCCCCGGGAATGCTGTTCATGAATGGCAGCACAACAGGTCGAATCACCAGACGGATGTACACATCTGTAGTCAGGGTGCATCGGATAACCACAAGAGTGCTCCTGCTGTCATAGGAAATTGCTTCCCGGACCAGAACTCCCCGTGTAGGTCCAGTATGTCAACGCCGCAGATAGCTGGAATGCAGGCACTCGCCTGGCCTCCTCCTAACCAATACATGGCCATCACTGGCACCAAGGCAGAACCGGTTTTCATCGGAAAGCACAACAGACTTCCACGCCATCCTCCAATGAACTCTCGTTTGTCACCACTGAAGTTGCAAACGGCTGTGGTTTGGGGTAGGTGGAATGCACGCCTAGGGTGTTTGGCTCAGAGCTGTTCTTCAAGTAACAGATTTGGAAGAGTTTCTTGCATCACTATGGTGCCAACTGCTGCTCGAATTGCTGCTGCACATGTAGTCCGCTGTGCCACAGCCATGCGCCGAATACGGCGGTCTTCCCTCTCTGTGGTGCCACGGGGACGTCTGGAGCCCGGTCTTCTTGTGAGTGTACCTTCTTGTGACCACTGCTGCCAGCATGCATGCACAGTGAAGACATTCCTGCCAAGTCATTCTGCAATAGCGTGGAAGGAAAATCCACCTTTCACATAACCCTATTATACGGCCTGGTTCAACCGCAGTTAGTTGTTGATACTGGCCTCTTCGTCATGAAGGTATTCTTGACCCATTCATAGTCGCTTCATCCAATCTCATAGGTAACTAATGCTCTCCCACAGTACAGCCTGTATTTAAAGCAAACCTGATGTACAATGTCATAGGGCTGTTACTAGCGCCACGCTAATCCAGTTTGCGGATATTAAAATCAGCGTCATCTTTCAGATGTATAAACATGTCTATCAACCATCGTTAATCTAGCACAACCCCTTCCTGGTGTTGGGATTTTGTTCCCGCAAGTGTAGTACAAAGATCATAATCGTCCATTTCTTTCATCCAACTCCTGCCAGGTTTGGGATCTTTGACACCTTTCCACCTTCTATTCAACCACAAGCAAGTCTTTTTCCTTGATGCAAGTGTGTAGTGGACTAGTATAACTTGGAAACAATTCTCTAAACCCATGGGTAAATATTGAAAATATAGAGCTCGATTAGTAGGTATTATTATTATTATTATTATTATTATTATTATTAATGTAGTTATGTACGACAGGTTGTCAGTATGGAATTATTTGGTATAAATCATGGTCGTATCTTTTATTATTTGTGTGTTGTATGACCAGTCATTTGTAACAGAACATATGAGGTTATGCCACGATACTTCTACTGTATGTTTATTAATACAACTTTATTTAATGTAAGAACACGTAATTAATAGTATATAATTTATTATTACCTGTAAATATGATGTATAAATCTGATATGTTGTGCATCACAGGGCAAGATACTAGAACACCGTACCTTTGTCACTTGAGTTTTACAGAATGTTCTATTCATTTGAATATAGGTTATTGGAGACTCGAGAAGATATGAGAAATCATTTTGTGTCATACTTTTCTGAAAGTCTTGCCAAGCAAGGTATATATAGAAGGGCAGTCTTGGTTTGTTGAGTTGTTAGCGAGAGTCGTTAGTTAAGTGTGTGAACTCTTGTTGTGTTGGTGCTGTTGTAGTGGTTATGTTGTGTTGGTACAAATGTTGCATAGTTGGTTGACATGCTAATGTGCAGTCGATTGAGTTCAAGATGGTGGTTCATTTGATGTGCTACTATTAAGGTGTATATAATTTGTAAATAAGAGTGTACACAATTGACAGCATCTCATGTGTGCATCTTTGTGAATACGACATCATTAACTGCGTTCCAATCCAACTATCTTCTAATTATACTATTCTCGATCATTTTCAGCCACCTTAGTCTGGGTCTCCCTCTTGTTTCCCTCATTATCTTGGTCTCCATCATCTGCTTTAGCATCCTTTCCTCTACCATCCCCTTACTGTGCCCAAATCATGTAAGTTCATCCCTGTCCATTGTGTCAAAGTTTTTCCACTGATTTCCTTCCTGATGTTCTCATTTTTTTCCCCCTGTCCTTTCTTGTCTTTTGTATCATCTTAAAAATTTCATTTCATTGGCCTAGATTTTATTCTCTTTTGTTTTTGAAAGTGTCCAGGTCTCTGCTGCATATTTCAGTATTGGACAATAGTATGTCTTATACACTCTTACATTTCATTGGTATTGTCTTCGCCGGGCTGAGTGGCTCAGACGGTTGAGGCGCTGGCCTTCTGACCCCAATTTGGCAGGTTCGATCCTGGATCAGTCTGGTGGTATTTGAAGGTGCTCAGATACGTCAGCCTCGTGTCGGTAGATTTACTGGCACGTAAAAGAACTCATGCAGGACAAAATTCCGGCAACTTGGCGTCTCCAAAAACCATGAAAGTAGTTAGTGGGACGTAAGGCAAATAACCTTACCCCTGTACTGCCTTCTTCCACACCAGGTTTCTCACACTCTGGTAGAATGCATTTCCATGTTGAATCTTTTTACTGATATCTGTGTGCAGCCAGGTATCCTGCGTCGGTTTGCCTCCCATGTACTTGGAGCTTTCACAATTTCAAGGTTTTGTCCCTTTATTTTTATATTTCCCTCCCCTTTCTCCCCTGGTCAACACCAGTGTCTTAATCTTTTCCACACTGATTTTCATTCCATAATTTTCAATAATCTCACTCAACATATCGAGTTGCCCTTGTACTTCCACTCAGTCGCCCCCCCCCCCCCCCCTGCCCACATTGTCATCTGCAAACAACTCCTTGTCCCCGTATTTTACCTTTGTCTCCTTCACAATTTTGTCCATAACCAATGTAAATAATATTGGTGACCGCACACTTCCTAGTTATAGTGCAGTTTCATTCCAAAACCCCTTTTTCCTTCCCACATGTGTCTGGACATTGTTGCAACGATTTTTCTACATTGCATGTTCATATTCTAACATTTGTTTTCCAATTTCTTTTTGTTGCATTGCTTTCCTCACCTTTGCTCTCTGTACACTATTGTAAGCCTTTTGCTAAATCAAGGATGTCATCACCGTATCTCTTCTGTCTTCATAATATTTTTTCATTAACTGTCTCACACTGAAGATGTTGCTTACATTCACAACATTTTTCCTTCAGATACATATAGGAGCGAGATGAAAGGAATTGCAATTGAGCTTTGGACATAGAGGTATGTCTGGTGCCATTGTATTCACTGAGACTGTAAATTCTGTATGATGATGTCACAGTTGACATGACCAATGTCCAAAGATGGATGCAGAATTTTTGCAAAGGAGAAATGGTTGTCCAACCCTTGTCCCGTTTCCATACGGGGCCGGGTACGAGATGAGATGAATCTGTCGAGGCGGGTTTTTTATGACCGGATGCCCTTCCTGACGTCAACCTCATCAGAGGAGTTAATGAGATTAAATGAATGACGTGATATATGATAGTAGGGAGAGGGTGAAACCCGGTGCTGGCACATAGTCTACTCCTGTCGAATAGCACCAAGGGGTCTGCTCAAGGCTTAACGTCCCCATCCGACGGGCGAATCACCATCAACAGCGTCATATGCCCTCACTCCATATGAGCACTGTGGAGAGGTTTAGAATTTAATCCAGGCTTTTGGCACGCAATCTAATGATTAGAAATTGTTTACCACCACCTCCCCTACCCTGCCGGCCAACATTTTGATGGTGAAATTTTTTCGACCAACGGAACTCGAACCGGCTAACCTCGGTGTCAGACCGTTTAGATTTCAGCGCCTTAACGATCATGGCCACCAGGCGGGCTTTTTGCAAAGGAGAAATCTCTGTGGATAATTGAGAACATAACAGTAGATCAACACCACCACTTGCATAAATGAACAAAGAAAGTCAGTGATATAATTCAAGCTGATTGTCGTATGTCCGTTTGTGCTGTAGGAGCACCAGATAAGAAATAGAAAAATAAACATTAAAATTTCCCTTCAGGAAAATCAAATGATCATAAATATGTTTTTCAGTAAAATGTTACATTTTGTTGCCTAGCAACCATGCATATTTTGATGTGAAATATTGATGGATGGCCATGACATACAGATCCATGGCCTCTACTTCTCTCAAGTTATGTAAGACAGTAAATTAATGCAGTATGGGAAATTGAATACACATTACAAGAACACACTGATATTAAACTATGATTCTGCACACGTTTATTGTACTTCATTATAGGTTCCAATTTTCCAATTACACACACATGCTTCCATTTTACCAGTCCTATTTCTCAGAGTTTATATACCTCCTCGACTGCCTGTGACAGTCAAGGCTTCTTAGATTTCTAACCTATAAAAACACAGGTTCTATACATCCTCCCACCTTGCAGTTTTAAAGTAACACAAAATTGCAACCTTTCCTAGTTTCCTCACAAGTTAAGTCTGTCAGATATTTTCACAGAAAGCTCCGATCTTGTAGTTGTATCTTCCTTCCAACCTCGGGCACCTTGGAGTCTTTTGGCTGGACGTCCAATGGAGAATCAGGTTCCACAAGCAGCTGCTTCATTGTTGCACACACCTCCAAAGGATAAAGGTGTTGAAGTGGCCTAATCCTTTCACCATGAGCAGTCCTTTCTCTCGCCACTCTTACGTTGCCATCTGCTCCTGGGTAGGTTTCTAACACCAGACCGAGGGGCCAGTTGATGACTTTCTTCACCCCGTCTGACTCGATCAGCCCAATTCCTCCCCCCTGTAGAGTTCCCGGCTTTTGCACCTTCTGATGGTCCAGCATGGCCAAATATTCATTCCGGAAATGCTGAGGGAAGTCATCTTGGAGCTTCTAAAGAAATCCCAGCCTTCTGATCAGGCTGCGGGCCTCCATTTCATCCAAGTGTACGACATAATTTCTTGGTAGACCTTGTACAAACATAGCTGGTGTCAATGGTTTCAGGGTCTCTGTTGTGTCTTCTGTGAAGGTCAATGGTCTAGCGTTTAATGTGGCTTCAGTCACACAGTATGGATTCCAACTCTTCAAAAGTTGCAACTTTACTGCCTAGGACTCTTTGCAGGAGTTCTTTTACCATGCGGATCAATCTCTCCCACCATCCCCACCCTACCATGGTGCAGCCGGATGGTTGAAGATCCACTTGATTTTCTGTACGCCAGACATAGCAATTATTTCCTGCCAATTCAGTTGTTTCAGGCTGTTTCTCGCACCTACAAAGTTGGCAAGCTCAAGGTGCACTGCTCGGTAGACAGCGCACGTGAATAGTACTATCCTTACTTATCTCCCGAGTGCAGGTATAAGGAACGTGCCATATCAGTGCCAGTCTCATCAAATACTGCTGCACATTTAACACAGTCTTTCAGTAATGGTGCAGAAGGGGCTTCAACCGGTTTGCTTTGACATAGTCTACATTTCCTCACTATGTTTTGTACCAATCTTGTGATGCCAATAATCCAGAACTTTTCCCTGATGTTGGTGATCATGATCTGGCAGCCATTTGACAGTGCTTCTCAAATAACATTCAATGGATTGTATGGATTATGATGTCATGAGGTAGAAGTATTGGGTGCTTGAATTCGTCTGGTTCATCGCTAAGCAATAACCTTGTTGAGACTCTAATCAGCCCATGTTGGTCTTTGAACGTGCCTTCGGGGTTTTGGATCATCATTTCTAAAGTGCTCAAACTGGATGCATTGTAACAGCATTATTTCCGCATTCTTTACTTCTTCGTAGTGAAGTTCTCCCGTCTGCTTGCTCGAACTGGCACAATTGTGTCGAAATCTCAGTATCCAAGCAATCATTCTTAGAATCTTCACATAGTTGGAAAAATAATGATCACCACTGAATCTTAAGTTGCTGCTGGAAACAGTGCACAAAGTCATCTTCTTTCTTTCCTTGTTCTGGAGCAACTGCGCCCACTGTGCGTTCTCTTCCTGAAGCCAGTCAGAGCCTTCACGCCATTGGCCGAGGAACAAAACCTTTGCATCACACTCTTTGGAAGGCAAGTCGACTGGATTGAGAGCACCTGGAATGTAGTTCCATTCATCTGGAAAGGTGTTTTGTCTGATCTGTCTGCATCTGTTCCTGACAAAGACATTCCAGTCATCTTCCCTCTTGATCCATGCGAGAACGACTGACGAATCACTCCAGCAGTATGTCTTACATCCTTCTATTCCTAAGCTATTCTTCACTTCATGGCACAATTTTGATGAAATAAGTGCTGCTATCAATTCAAGTCGAGGGATAGACCAGCCCTTTAAAGGTGCCACTCTTGCTTTGGCCTGTGTGAGACGCACGGTTGTCTTCCCATCATGCTCTGTATGAAAGAAAGCACAAGCAGTGTATGCTTTCTTGCTGGCATCACTGAAAACATGTAGCTTACTGTTTCTGGTTTAATCGTGACCTCTGCTAATCTTCATTTCACCCAACATTTCCCAAGCCAGCGCACATTTCTCAGCCATGCCAGAAATTTGCCCAATCTCTCTTTCGGCAGTTCTCCGCATCCCAAATGGTATTTAATCTCAAAGTTTCCTGTAGGAGCAATTTCGGCACTAACATCGTTGGACTAGCAAAATCGAGAGGATCGAAGACTTTCTGAGCAATGGATAGCAGCATACGTTTTGTAATTTGGTTATTGGTGAATCCTATAGTAAAGACATCACAGAAAATCTCGTCCGCATTTGTTTCCCACAGTAGTCCCAGCAATGGTACTGTACTGCTTCCAGTCTTTTCTGTGTCCTTATGAAGTTGTGTACTAGTCCATCCTCAGAGCTCAAATTTTGTGGTGGATATCAGTTCCTTTGCTTCTTCGATGAATTTTCTTAACTCCTGCTCAGAATGAACACGTGTAACGCATTTATCAGCGTAGAATGATTTCTTCAGTTTTTCAGCTGTTTCCTTTACTTCCTCCGGTGCCTGTTGGAAGTGATGATGCAGAGTAGCACTTAGAAAGAAAGGACTTGGTACAAGCCCAAATACCACCCTACAATGTTTTAATGTTGTAACTCCTTGCGAGTCACAGCTTTTCCACCAGAGAAATTTCAAAAACTGTCGATCCTCGTGGGCTACGCTCTTCTGTAGAAATGCTTTGGCTATGTCCGCAGTAACTCCAATTGCATTCTTTCTAAACTGAAATAGTAGATTCGGAATCAATTATATTAAATTTGGTCTTGTTTCCAAGCAAGAATTCAGCGAGTTGCCTCGAGTATCTCAAGAAGAGGCATCAAATACTGGGCGTATCTTTGTTGTATCACTAGATTCCTTTATCACTGCATGGTGTGGGAGTTAATATCCTGACCTGCTGTCCTCTGCATCTGGAACCATTTCTATGTTGCCATCTTTCATGGTATTCATTAAGGTTATTAATTCTGAAAAAATGTCTTGTCACTGACTAGTCTTTTCTCAGCCGTTGTCGTCCGATTATCGGTTAACTCAGGATGTCCTTCCTTCCATGGCAAGCAGACTTCATATCTGTTATCTTCGTCTGTAGATAGCTGCAACAATTCTGAAATCTCTTCTTTTCATGCCTTCGATTTCAGCTCTGCTTGGTCTTGAATTCCTATGATGTCTAGTTTCCACAGATCCCATAAACTGAAATTCATAATTAGTGAGCCCACCACTTGTCCACCTTTTATATTCTTTCTGCATCCCATGATAGTCCATCCTAACAGTGTCTCAATTGCCATAATATCATCAATTTTCATGGTATTGCCAGTCCAACGTTTACCAAGGACATCTGTTCCTAATAGAATGTCAATACCTGGTGCATTGTGACCTTGATCTGTGAGTGTGATGTCGCTTCTTTCAACTGCGGAAATATTTTCTTATTCTTCAGTCGAGGAACAAAATTACATATTTTACTTTGATCTAACACTGTCACTGAACATTCATATTTCTGGTCTGAGCTTCATAATTTGATATCGTAGACCTTATGTTCCCGCTCCCTCAACTCGCCTCCACGAAAGAGGTTATGGCTTAATGTCTCTTCCCCTAAACATTTCAGATTGAATTCTCTGGGTATGTGATCTACAATGTATGATCTCTGTGAGCTGGAATTTAGAAGAACCCTTGCCTAGCGTGTCGTCCTACCAGTGACTATAGTTACGATAAGTGTCTGTAGCAATGTCTGTCCTCCCTGCTGAGATAGTAAACTGTCTGTTCCATTGGTTTGTGAATCCCTGGGTGTATTGTTGGACACTGATCTTTCTTCCGTACACAACTGTGGACACATTATTGTAACATGACGCTTATCACTGATCAAACATTTCACGAAACATTTACATTCCTTAGCATTGTGCCCTGCTTTAAGACACACTGACATCTTGCCTTTTGCTTTAGCAAATTCTTCTTGGCCTCTACCGTTAACTTCATGGCATTAAAACACACTACAGAAGTATGGAATGATTTATCACACCGTAAACATGCATCCTTAGTAGAACACTCTCGCATATTTCTCCCGGGTAACTCCTAAGGTTTCCAAAGCTCGCATTTGAGTTTCTAGTTTATCGTGTAAAGTGCTCAGTGACACACTTTCCCCCCTAGTAGCTTGATTTAGAACAAGGGACAAAAGCTCACATATATAAATTTCAATAAGGAGGTCATTCTTTGCAAACCGAGGTTTTAACTGTTCAGTAGCATGACGATAATTGGCGCATGATGGAGAGAAACATTCCACCCGTTCCCTAGCTTTCGAACCATGTACCCTCAATTGCAAAAGATATTGAAATTTATCATCATCGTCTCAAGATTTGTTGGCATCAATTTTATTAAATTGGCCCCAAAATCCAAGCCAGTTCTTTACATTTCCGTAGAATTTCATAAGTTCCAGTTTGGGGAGACGGAAATTTCTGTTAGGCGACTGTACTATGGCACTATTTATCTCGTAGACCTGGTCTGCTGCTACAGAATGAACTTTCATAACATTTTCATACCTTGTTTTGATGATAATATACTCATCTCTGTAGGTTTCTACGTCATCGTAATCTTTCTGGTAGGCTTCCTCTTCTGCTTTGCTCTCACATAACCAAGATTCACAGATATCTTCATCCAGTTTGAAGAAGTAACTGCCTTATCTTCCAGTATGTTGAACGATGACTCCAGTTCCACTTTATCCATGGTATTTTCCTGTAGATTTTGTTTCACTTGGCTGATAACCCGTGTAAATATGCGTCTCACTTGCGATCTTTCTTCAATTTTTCCCGTCCTGTCATGGTTGCCATTATGTAAGAGAGTAATTATTGCAGTATGGAAAATTGAATACACATTACAAGAATGCACTGATATTAAACTATGATTCTGCAAATGTTTATTGTCCCTAATTACATATTCCAGTTTTCTTAACACACACATGCTTCCATTTTACCAGTCCTATTTTTCAGAGTTTATATACATCCTTTACTACCCGTGACAGTCAGTGCTTCCTAGATTTCTAACTTATAATAAAACTGGTTCTACACAGCACTGTTACTAAGTAACACTACGTCTCACGTTTTGTTCCATGACGCTATTTGGTTCATAAAGTTTCGGATGACCCCCAAGGACTTAGGCATATTTGTCAAAAGAAGTGTACGAGGACGGTTTGAAAAGTTCTTGGAATCACCGCTAGATGTCAGTTCTAGAGCAACGAGGTTCCCGTGCAATAATTGCACATCCTTTGTGAGTGAACACGTGGCGTGTCAGTGCTCTAGCTGCAGGAGTGTGGTAGTGACGACTCTTTGTTGTTGTTCCCGCGTAGTGATTTGTGACAATGGAAAAAATTGAGATTCGAGCAGCGATTAAATACTTTGTAAAGAAAGGTATGAAAGCAAAGGAAATTCATGCCGACTTTCTGAATACACTGGGGGACTCGGCTCCTTCATTTTCAACTGTTGCCGAGTGGACCAGCAAGTTTAAATTTGGTCGGGAGAGCTTGGATGATGATCTGCGTAGTGGACGGCCAAAAAGTGTTACGACCCCAGAATTTATCGCAAAAGTGCATAAAATGGTCATGGAGGATCGTCGACGGAAAGTGCGGGAGATTGCTGAAGCTGTAGGGATGTCTTCTGAATGGGTATATTATATTTTAACCAAAGAATTGGGTATGAAAAAATTATCCGCAATATGGGTGCCACGGCTCTTTACATTGGACAATAAACGCACCAGATTGGAAATGTCCGAACAAAGTCTGGCCCGTTTTCAGTGCAACCAACAAGAGTTTTTGCGCCGGTTTGTGACCACAGATGAAACTTGGGTCCACTACTATACTCCAGAGACAAAACAGCAGTCAAAGCAGTGGAAACATGCTGATTCACCACCACCAAAAAAAGGTCGGAAAGGTCATGGCCTAAGTTTTCTGGGATGCAAAAGGCATTCTGCTGATAGGTTATCTTCCTACTGGCCAAACAATTACGCGGCAATACTATGCAAACCCCCTAGACCAACTACAGGAAAAGATACGCGAAACAAGGCCTGGTTTGGCAAGGAAAAAGGTCATCTTTCATCAGGACAACGCTCCGCCGCACACAAGTGTTATTGCCATGGCAAAACTTCATGAACTGGGGTACGAATTGTTGCCACATCTACCTTATTCACCTGATTTGGCACCATCAGACTTTCATCTATTCCCCAAGCTGAAAATTTTCCTCGGTGGACGGAGATTTTCTACAAGGGAAGAACTGACAGCAGAATTGGAGAGGTATTTTGCAGGCCTGGAGGAATCTCATTTTCGAGATGGGATCAAGGCATTGGAACATCGCTGGACCAAATGCATTAGTCTACAGGGAGACTATGTTGAAAAATAAGAGCATTTCCACGAGGTAAAATACTTAATTCTAGTACATTCTGAGAACTTTTCAAACCACCTACGTACAGTTGGGATCACAGCAACACATGCTATTACACTATATGAAAACTTCACATGCAATTTGAAAACCCTGCAGCCCCGATTTTGCACCCTCTGCCATTTCCCTTTGTGTACTTGAAGAACATCTTTCCTGTTTTATAGAAGAGGATTGAAGGAATTGTCCCATTCAGGTTGATTATGTTTCAGATGTGAAAGATGGTTGCTTGTTGTATTGTGGTAGTTTACGTGGAGAGAATTGTCTAGTTTCTTAGGCTTTCCAAATCTCCATCTGATTTATTTCTTTCAAACTACATAGCAATATACAAACATTGAAGTTGTTAGCAGCCAGTGCATAGCATGTTATGTTATTTAATTTTATGTTCTAGAAATTATTCTTTCTTTTCTAATCGAAGATCAGATGTTTCTTGAAAATATCTGATTTGATGGCAGTTGTTTCTACAAGGGCATAAAGTACTATCTTTCTCTTTTATCTTTTTGCACACAGTAAATATGGTAGCATGTGTCTATTAGTTATGCAGTGAGAAAGATACTTTCCTGCTTTTAATTACAGTAAGAGAATCATGGCTTGTGAATGGCTTGTTCGAGTACTACCTGGCCACAAGCTCCATGCGCCCAGTGGATATTCTGGTTGGTGTTCGGGAGCCACATGATAAACATCTCTTTGACAAGTAAGTACCCTTTTTGTGTGTGTGTGATTTTAATGACAGTTTTGTAAAGAAGAGGACAGTTGTTAATCTGTTGTGCAGTTGTCAAATCCAAGTTAAGAAATTGCTTTCAATTTGTTCAGAATGTACTTTTGTGATCCCCCATCATCTTATCTCATGGCATTTACATAAAGCTTGGATAGCTGATGTTATGAAAAATATTTTTTCTGAGGTGGAGTCATCAGTTACTTAAAGGAGTACCATACTGGCAATATAGTTCGGCTTCCTCCTGCATCCCTTTCACGACTAGGAGGTAGAATGATTTTAGCTGTTTCTCCCCCAAGAATACTCTGTATGATATTAAGATCAGTCACGAGCTACGAGAATGTGAATTTATCTCCTGGTGTTCACTACCACAAAAAGAACTTCGAGTGCAACTTTACAAAGGGTATACACCAGCAAACTCATGGGTGCAAATCATACTGGACTGTCTTGTAATGACTGGAGAGAGGCTATAAAGATGACTGCTAATGTTTTTGTGGTGTGCTCAGTGCCCAGTAGATCCCCGAAAACAACCTCTGTCAGCATTGCCACAGAGAGAAAGAATTTCTTGGTAATGCCTTGTGATTCTGCAGGCACAGAAAGCTTCTGAGGAACATGCGGCACCACCATATCAGATCCTTCATCGCCAAGAAACTGAGAAAGAATGGATTCAGTGTACATGAGGAGGTACACAGACTGGCCATAAACGATAGTTCGCAGAGAATTGATGTCATAGCCTTTAAAGACAACAGTTCTCAGGGATTCATTTTAGATCTGACTGTTAGGCTTGAGCACCATAGCAGTCGGACAGAGAAGGTCAATCTTGAAAAAATGAAAAATTATGAACCCACTATCACTTACTAAAAATCTAAATACCACCTTCAAAAAATCGAAGTAATAAGGTTAATGGTCGTAGCTCATGGTATACTGTACCTAGTCACTTTGCCACAACGTGGAAGCACCTCAAACTTCCATTAAAGCGCATCCCTGAAATCTTGACTAGTCCTCCAAGGCACCATCAAGATCCTGAGACACCTCTACAGCAAGGAAATATCACACTAGTTATAGTGTAATATATCTTAATTACAGTTTAGATATTTCCTTAAGAGAACATTATAGATACAATTTAATATGTATTACCCTGTTTTAATGACAGCCTGTAAATACAAGTAGTTGGTTCCTCAATAAATGGAAATATACACAGGGTATGTCAATACTTTACTGACAAAAAAAAAAAATAAGGGATGCTCTTGGTGTTAGGTTAAGAAGGATGGTGCAATTGGATTAGTGGAGAAAATTTTTCTTTTTGAGAAATGAGGTTAATTTGTTACTTCCAGGTGCACGATTCAAATTGACGAACTTGCCATATTTGCTATGCAAGAGAGCCAGCTGCTGCCTCTTGTGTGTTAGAGGAGGGAAGGGAGGTGGGAAGGGGGAGGCAGATGTAAAGCTTGGTGCGAATGCACAAGTTTCTTGTTCGTTTCGCTTAGTCACTTCCCAGTCCTATAGAGCGTTCCAACCTTAAATTGCAGTACATCAGTAATGGGATAATTCCGTCTCTTTCCTTCTCCCATGTTTTGCGGGTAGCGCTGTCCTACTCTAATGCAGAGGGGTTTGCCAAATATCCGTGAATCAGAATGTTATCGGTTAAAATATCGTGTTATGTACAGAATTTCAAGGTGCATTTGATGCCGTTAACAGAGGTGCCAACTGTTACGGATTATCCGGAATTATTACGGATTTCCCCGGACGATTACGGCATTACGGTCCGAGGGTAAATGATTACGGAAAAGCGACATTACAAGGAAAATATAATTTCTACGAAAAAAATAAGGAAACAAGGAGAATTAAATCTTTTCGAGCATTGGTACTCGACTCTCTTCGTTTAAAATTTTGTGAGTTGGCAACGATACTTATTCGATCGTCACTTCCTTCTGCTACCCGTGAGCATCGTGAAATTCATTGTGAATTAAGTAACTCTACTCTTCTATTCACTAAAAAATGTAATCTTGTATTATAACAGTATTGACGTCAGAAAAGTTGGATGGCGCAGCCACGCGGTAGAATTTTGAAGCTGCAACATAGTGACTGGTGAGATTTATTTACATGGCGAAGCATTGACGTCGTGATGGAAACAGAAAGAAAATTGTCAAATTTGAGGAGGTACTGCTCTGTATACGGTTGCAAATCGTATAAAACGGATGCGAAATCTGTTCACTACTTTCCTGTACAAAAAGTTCAGAGAGAAAGATGGGTTTCCGCGCTGTCAATTGGAAAACGCGTTACGCGATATATGACAGTGTGCAGTCTGCATTCTTGTGAAGACGACTTCTTTCCACAGCGTAGGTATCGGTACTATTTATTGTACTCATTGATACTTATTGTCTCTAATTTGTATTCACAAAAATTTAGCTACATCAAAAATACTGATAAACTTGTAGCCTAATACTTCTGTGCTGCACATAGAATGTAATCCGCTCTTTGTAAACTTCTTCATATGTGTAACAGCAGACAGTAAATTAACTATCTACATGTGAGTAATATCTTTAACTGGTAGTAATTAAGCGCTGCATTTAAATTGCCTATAAAATACTTCTAACAATGAAAGAAAACATGTAGTATTTTTCCATCATAAATTAACTTTTTTTTGCTATTTGTTTTACGTCACACCGACACAGATAGGTCTTATGGCGACGATGGGAAAGGAAAGGTCTAGGAATGGGAAGGAAGCGGCCGTGGCCTTAATTAAGGTACAGCCCCAGCATTTGCCTGGTGTGAAAATGGGAAACCACGGAAAACCACCTTCAGGGCTGCCGACAGTGGGGTTCGAACCCACTATCTCCCGGATGCGAGCTCACAGCTTTACGATCCTAACCGCACGGCCAACTCGCCCGGTCATCTTAAATTAGAAGCCATAACCTAATTATTTGGTAGAATTGGACAAACCAAGTATTCTTCAACCCCAAACAGCTGTGACTGTAGAGGTTATAGTACTCTTAAATTATAATTTTCCAACTTTGGTCTGCATATTCTGTAGGTAGTTATAATTTTTATACTTATTATTGTCGGTTCTAAGTTCTAAATTTTGTGCTGATGGTAAAAATGGAAGAACATTAAGTTAATGTGGGCTGTTCCAACACAAGCCTGTATAAAGCCTAGGATTTATTTGCTTTACAACATTTACTTAGTAGAATTATTATTTTCTTTCTTCCCCAAGATTACAGTTTACAAAACAGGTAACTCCCCCGTCACGTGGCTAAGGCTTTGGCATGGACCAAATCAACAAGAAATTACTCCATAACCTCTAATAGTGGAAAATTACAGTAGCTTAACTGTTAAGGTGAATCAGCGTGTCAACGGTAACATTTCTCTGACAAACCCGCTTTATATATACAGTTGCACTTCACATTTTCACCTACTTGTTCAAGACAACATTAACTTTGTGCGGTTTTGAATCGATGTGGGATGATTGTAAAGACAACGCTACAACACCAGTTTCATCTTCTGTTTCAAACTTTTTACCTACACATATCGAGTAATTACGCTTGAATATTTCTTCCCCTTCCATTAACGGACGCGTGAAATCTCCGACAACTCTCAACAGTCGCGCATACGACACCAAAGACATTTTGAACACTTAATAAATCCTACAGACGCACACTCGATCACTGTCATGTTTACTTCCCGTCACTATCTCGCCGCCATATTGGAAACAGCTGACCGTAAGCTCCTCCCCCGTTTCGGACGTCAATTAAGTGTACCTGACATTAAGTCTCCAACAGAAAGAGTTTTCAGTGTTAATAGGAAAAACAGAATGACTTCAGGCCTACAATAATCACACCTACACTGGAATCGCTTATTGTTCATAAGGTGAAAATGTCCTCACAGGGGGAAGAATGCTACGAGAAAAATCCCACACAAAAGCACCTGCTGCGTGGGGAGACAATTTACAAAGAATGTTTTATGACAGAACTAACTGGTAATGTGCAAATTTATGGTATAATAGGATATATCTCAGAATAGATTGTTGTTGGGAAGGGTAAAGAGGGTGACATTATCCAGAAGGGATGAGTGTGCTTTGGATCTGACTCCAAAAAGTTTTCGAAGGGTAGGGGAGGGGAATTACGGAAAATCCATTTCAAAGGTTGGCACCTTTGTAATAGGATATATCTTAGAATAGATTGTTGTTGGGAAGGGCAAAGAGGGTGACATTATCCAGAAGGGATGAGTGTGCTTTGGATCTGACTCCAAAAAGTTTTCGAAGGGAAGGGGAGGGGAATTACGGAAAATCCATTTCAAAGGTTGGCACCTTTGCGTTAACCTTTTCACTGCTAATATTGTGAGCGACTATCCGAAACCTCGGTGCTGAATTATTTTTTAAAAATGAAATGCCTCACAATACATGAAAAATATGAAAATTGTGCAAGATATTTCACATGAACTGGCAAATAATTCCAGAACAGATTTCATTTTTATTTTTTTCTCACAAAAATTAACAACACAAAAAATCAGGGTTGTCCATGTGAGCCAAAAATACACTTTCCTATAAAAAATTCTATATTCCATTTGCACAAGCGCTAAATTCTCACCAAATTAGACAACACTCTTTTAACAGTTACGAATGTGAGACATTTTTAGCTATTTTTCAAATCAGGGTTGTCCATAATAGTCAAAGTACTCACTGGTCATCGCCTTGAATAGATCGGTTATGACTAATTATTTCATAATAAAAAGCAATCAAGGAACATTTCACTATTACAGTAATGTAACAAAAATTCAGTTTAAGCCAGGGTTGGCCAAAATAAGAAATGTAGTGAAAACACCAAGTTCTAAAATATCAACTCACCTAATTTACACCAAATTGTTTCATAATTTACAACAGACACTCCAATGTACCGTCTTCAAAACTTCACTAATGTGTGGTATATTTCGAAGCAGGGGTGAACACAGAGGGCCACGTCACATTTGATGCACATGTACCGGGTTTCTCGCCTCTTCTTTTCGCCAGTTGTTGTGTTGGAGCAGACATGGCAGCATCTTGTAGGAAATTTCTTCTTTGGAGTAGGCTGTACAGGGGATGGGAAATGTCTCTCCGTTAGTCTGAGTGGTTGGTCACCAGATGTAGGACGTCCTCTTTTACTGGTTTGTCTAGATACATGGTACTTCTGGATGAGTTCCCTTATAAGCTGTAGCTGGAAATCTGCTAGTGATATGTTCTGTCCTGTTTTGACATTGAAGAGGGCATGAGAATTTAGAACAGTGATGTCCAGCTGGTGGAAAAAGAACTTTCGGTACCATTTCATTGACTTCCGCACACATTCTATAGAACTGATCATCAAGTCTGACCGGTCAACAGGACCCATATACTTATTATACTCAACAACGCAATGGGGTTTCTCTACAGGCAGTCTTGTCTGTCTGTCTGTCTGTCTGTCTTCCCTGTAGGTATCATTTTGTCTGTATGTCGCGTGGTCAGCATACAAACTTCCCTACGATCGAACCACCTGATGGCAATCATGTTATCTGTCGCTTTTGATTCAGTTTGTCCTTTCTTCAATTTTGTAGTAAATTTCGGCATACCCCTCCTGTTTCTCCTGACGGTACCACATGTGTTGGTTTTGTTTTTGTGTAGGTGATCGTACAGTTGTGGACTTGAATACCAGTTATCTATCCACAGTGTATGTCCTTTCTGCAAGTACCTTTCAATTAGCGTCAGGACAGCTGCACCTGATACCCCAAATTCACGTTCAGGAATTATTTCTGTAGTTGACCCTGTGTAAACAATAAAATCCAGCACGTAACCGGTCTCACAATCGCAGATAACAAATGTCTTTATTCCAAATCTGTGTCTCTTAGATGGGATAAACTGAATGAATGGAAGCCTGCCTTTGAAAAGCGTCAAACTTTCATCAATGCAAATGTTTTCAAATGGGGGTGAACGTTTCTCTGAATTTGTTTCTGAGATGTTCAATTACAGGTTTTATTTTATATAGCCGGTCACCTTCAGGCTGACTGTTGTTGTCATTGAAATGTAACAACCGCAATAGTAAGAGGTACCTGTCTCTAGACATGAAATCCGAGAACTGCGAGGTCATTATTAGAGGATCAGTTGACCAGTATTCAAGAATTGTAAGTTTCTTCATTCTTGCCATAAGCATTGTCACGGCAAAAAAGACGTACAGTTCTTCAGGTGTGGTTTCCCTCCATTTCTGTAGCCTTGAACTTGGAGTCGGTGGCATTGTTTGCGTAACAAATGCAAAGTACTTGTTTGTTTCAACTCCTATATGCTCCATGATTTCTCGTGAAAAGAAGCACTGAAATACATCTAAAACCGCTGGTTCATCATGAATCACACCGAATGGTATACCCGATGAACTGTCATCAAAAGTGTGTATTACAGGACTAAACATATTACCCATGCGCCATTGAAATAAATCAGGTTCGGAACGAATTCTTTTCCTGGTTTGTGGAGCTGGTACTTGAGGCTCAGCACTATCACTGTCAACACTGTCACTAGAACTGTAATCACTACCCAAATCACTGATATCTGAGTACTCATCTTCCGATTCAAGGGTATTCACAGCTTCTATAAGTTCGAACTCGGAAAGAATGCGCCGTCCGCTACTTGAAGCCATTTTTGCAAACCCTGGATACAGGTGCTTTGCGGGACTGCCAACCTAGGTTGCGCGCTGAGCTGAGTGCATTATTTCAGATATTTGACCGTAGATAGCGTTAAAATGCAGTCTCCGTTTTGACTGATGGCCCATTATACTGCTAAAAGATGTAGCTTGCTGCCTCTCAAGTTTGAAAAACAAAGTAAACTCCAAAGGTATATATTTCCTGTTCAGAACTTTAGCTAAAGTTACCGACAAGATATCTCGGGCGCAGCAAGGACGTGACGCATTACCGCGCCCGAGATATCTCGGGCGTAGCAGTGTAAAGGTTAACAAAAAAAATGTAAAAAAATAATTTAGTGTAAAAATGGTAATATAATGGAAAGTTTCGCCAAATGCTAAATCTACATCAAAGAAAGGATAGTAAGTTCCACCTTTTCAATACTATATATTGTGTGAAAGTTTTACATTACAGTTAAAATATCACAACTTTTGTACATTCGGTACTGGTTTCGACAGATTCTCTGTCATCATCAGCCAAGGATAATTGTACAAAGACAAGTATAAATCATGACTCTTATGGTGTGATTACAATGGTGAATTAAAAATATACATTGTGTGGTTAAAATAGTGTATATATATATATATATATATATATAGATAGATAGATTGAAGGTTAGTAAAATGAGAATAGTCATATTTCTATAAGGTGTACATCTTATTATTTCTAATTAAAAGAATAACTTGTTGAGAGAAATTCTGTTTTTGTAATATATAGTTATAGTGAAATTTGATTGTAGGCTTAAATCTGTAATATTTTAACTTTTTGACCAGTCGATTCATTGAAGTCATGTAGCCATGTATGACACATTAAAAAGGTAAACAAACATTTAGTCAAATGGTGTTCCACATAAAATATGTACAATAAAATTCGATTGGGGCTTCAACTTGGACTTAAGAAAGGAAGAATTATGTTAAAATGTTCAATGCAAACAAAAATAGAGTTAATTTTTCACAACGTATTGATGTTGATAGTTAGTGTCCATTGAACAATTCAATATGTTGACTTATATTCTGGAATGTTGGTTTATATCATTTTGAGAAAATAGTAATTGAGGTTCTTGCTAAGGTGGTACTTGAAGATCTTATGTTGTAAGTTGTGAATACATAAATGATTTGGAAAGATCCTGATCCAAGTCAGAACCTATAAGAAATAAAACGCGATTTAAAGTTATATGAGAATCGGAAGGATTTTAACCACACAATGAATATTTTAAATTCACCATTGTAATCACACTATAAGAGCCATGATTTATACTTGTCTTTGTACAATTATCGTTGGCTGATGATGACAGAGAATCTGTCGAAACCGGTACCGAATGTACAAAAGTTGTGATGTTTTAACTGTAATGTAAAACTTTGACACAATATATAGTATTGAAAAGGTGGAACTTATTATCCTTTCTTTGATGTAAATCTTGTTTCAATACGGAACCTAAGTATGAAATTCTTAACGTTAAAAAATGCAAAATCTTCATTGCATAGAACTTATCATGCCATAACTCCTATTTTATATTCATTATTTTCCTAATTATTTCACTGCTGGTAAAGAAACATTTCAGCTTGATGTAGATAAGTTTATTTTTAAATTTAAATGATAACAAAATGCAGTATATGCGTTTATTTTCACTCATGTTCAGGAAATTTTATGTGTAGGCACGAAAAAGTCAGTCGCTGGCCAGCGTCTTTCCTATTGAATTTGCATGGGGGCTCAAAGCGAGGCAAATGGTCTTCAGATATGGAAGTTATATTTAAAACAATCCCGAAGTTCCTATCTTGCTTAGTTACAAATTTGTGACAGGAAGAATATATCCTTGAATTTTGATTTCGCGCGTGACTGCTGGCTGTCCGGCTGGCTGAAGTACCGGTAGTGATCTCCCAAACATGTGCTTTTAACATTTCCAGACAGTCGCATGCAGTGCAGTGCTCATTTCGTCAGTAGTATGTATAATAGTGATTAAATACATATCAGTGACATATGTACAATTCTTGAGGGAAAATGTATATTGTTTGTGTGGTTCGTGAGTTCGTGCTTGTGCGTGGGGATCTAATTTCAAAGAAAATGGGCAGAAGGATCATGGCGTGGTTAAAGCAAAGCATACGCTCTTCGAATATGGAAGTTATTTTTAAATCATACCTCAAGTCCCTATTGATTCACAATTAAGTATTTATTTATTTTCCACCTAGTCGATACAATGATTGCTTAATGCAATTTAATGGTTAAAAGTGGTGCATGTTTCATATATTATCAACATCTTCAGCCACATAACACTTTAGATGAAAAATATATAAATTGACAAAGTAATGCTTTAGAGTAAGTGTCCTTAAAATTAACATAAGATTGACAATCTTGACAATGTTGTTATTAATAGGAAAAGGGCCAAGGCAATGATCATGGGGTCAAAGAAGGACTCAACAGCTAAAATAGTACTTTCGGGGGAGGAGATCGAACAAGTGTCTAAATTCAAATATTTAGGAAGCATAATCAGAAGTGATCTTTATTGCTTGGATGAAGTGAAGACTAGAATTGCAATGGCCAAGGAAGCATTTATGAAACAAAGACACTGTTGAGTGGGCCTCTAAATACAGTAGGGACCTTAAGAAGAGGTTAGTGAAGTGCTTTGTGTGGAGTGTGGCGCTTTATGGGGCTGAGACTTGGACGTTGAGGAAAGAGGAAGAAAGTAGACTAGAAGCATTTGAAATGTGGATCTGGCAGAAGATGGAGAAAATCAGCTGGCAGGGAAAAGTAAGGAATGAGGAAGTATTAAAAAGAGTGGGTGAAGGAAGGAGAACAATATTGGAATGCCTCCAAAGACGGAAGAAAAATTGGTTAGGCCACTGCTTGCGACAAAATTGTTTAATAACCGAAGCATTGGAAGGGAAGATACAAGGGAAACTGAGGAGAGGAAGAGGTATCAATTAGTGGACAGTGTAAAAGTAAATAGAAGACAAGAGAATGGCTGAAGACAGAACAGCGTGGAGAATTCATGCAAAGACCTGCCGATAGGCAGACCACCAGTGATGGTGATGATGATGATGATGATTTCAAAATGTATTTTTGTGGTACTGACAAAATACGACCACGGAACATGCAGTCAAATGTATTTTACAACATATATATGTAAGAATGTATCATGAAACATAATATGGAATTAGGGATGGAAGTCAGGTGGTGGGGAGGGGTTGTAGCCATTCCAAAGAAAATGACAAGTCGCACAGTAGACAGTTCAGAATAATAAACCAGACTTAAAATGGCACACTAGTTGGAAAAGGTTCGCCATCCCTGTTCTAGGATATGCTAATAGTGTGTTACAAGAGTTTGAAATAAATAATGAAGTGATTTCTTTTGCAGGAAAATACTTGTGATGACATTACAGTGACTAGTGACACTAGTAAGAAACCAGAAGTAGTTAAAAAATTTAGGGAGGAATACTTGAAAGAATGGCCCTGTTTACTGCATTCCTCAAAATCTCCTTCACATACGTTTTGTAGTGTGTGTAGCTGCGATTTTTCAATTGTGCATGGTGAACGAGACAACTGTTCTAAACACGTGGCTAGCAAAGTACATAAGGATACAGTCAAGCTGAGGGACACAGACAAGAATTTAACCATTTTTGCTAAATCCTCGGAAGATGAAAGCTCGGTAACAAACGCGGGGTTGTTGTTCATGACTTTTCTTGTTGAACACTACTTACCTTTAGCCTGCAGTGATCATGCGGGATGTTTGTTCAAGAAAATTTTTCCAGATTCGAAATAGCTTTGAAGTACGATTGTGCAAGAACAAAAACGCGAGTGCTAGTTAAAACTTTGGCTTCTACAGTTGAAGGAAAGTTAACCGAGTTGATCAAGTCCCAGCCCTTTGCCCTGGCAACAGACGGCAATAACGGTATGAATGACAAAAGGCTCTACCCATTATTTGTGACGCTTTTCAATGGGGAATCTACCTACGCAAATTCCAACGATAATTCTTACGATTCGGGAATCCAGTGACAATACAGGCAAAGGAATATTCAGTGTTTTGGATGTTGAATTGAAGAGTGGGATTCTGTGGGATAACTGTGTAGGTTTTGCATATGATAATGCAAGTCCTGTGACTGGTGTTTCCAAAAGGTTTTAGCTTCTTTATTTGTAAAGAAAATTCTAATATTTGTGTGCAAGGCTTTGCTTGTCATCTTGTGCACTTAGCTGCTCAAAGGGGATGCAGTGCTCTTGTAAATGTTACATTGAACAGGTTTTAATTGATATTTATTACCATTTGCTGAAGAGTTCAAAGAAGCAAAGTGCTTTAAAGGTATGCCAGGAAGTCTTTGGTGAAAAGCCTCACAAAATTTTGAAGTATGTTTCTACCAGATTGTTTTCTCTTCTCCAGTGTGTATCAAGGGTTTTAGAACAGTGGAACCCTTGAAAAATTCTCTTCTGTGAATCAGATTCTGACAAGGTCAACTCAAAATTTCTGAGAGTTAAGGAACATATTAAAAATCCATCTACTAAGCTTTACCTTTTGTTTCTCAGCTCTGTTCTTCCACTTTTCATCTCCTAAAATGTATTCCTCCAAAAAGAGACACCACTTATTCATAAACTTTATTCAAAGTTAAATGAATTTTTCAGTGACCTTATTGTTCGCTTTGTGAGAGATCCTCTGTTCTAGAGTCCAATAGTAATTTGCTTGATGTGAAATTTAGTTCTGCTAAGTTACAGTGAAGTGACACTGAGTTGGTCGTTGGGGCAAACACAAGAGCAGTTTCTCTAGATGAATCTACATTGAAAAAGTTTTATTCTGATGTGAGACTGTTCTGTACAAAAAATGTGAGTACATTGTCAACAAATGGCCAATTAGGGTTAAGTTTCTCGAACATGCTGAAGTTGCTAATGTTTTCCAGAGGAAATAAGAGAGTTTTTTTATCAATAGAATTTATGATTGACTATTTTCTAAAATTCTGTCATCAAAAGAAATTGATTCTTTGGAAACCGAGTTTAGTCGTTTCCAATTTGATGGGTTCCCTTTTGACAAGGATAAAAGAGCCAACAGAGTTTGGTTTGAAATATCGAAGATTGTAGGTGCTTCAGGTATAAGGAAGTACCCTTCACTGAGTAAGTCAGTGATGGCTATTCTTGTAGTACTCATTAGCAATGTTCCAGTGGAAAGAGATTTTAGTTTGGTGTGGAAGAACAAGACTGAGTTTCATGCTAATATGAACACCGAACTGTTATGTGCTCTGTTAGTGCAGAGGATGCACATGATATCAAAGGAAAAAGCATGTCACCAGTGTACCTTTACCGAACAGGTATTACAAGCTGCTAAGGGGGCAACTACAGAGCTCAAAAGAAATGATCCTTCAACCTCTACT
Organism: Anabrus simplex; assembly: GCF_040414725.1. Taxonomy (NCBI): domain Eukaryota; kingdom Metazoa; phylum Arthropoda; class Insecta; order Orthoptera; family Tettigoniidae; genus Anabrus; species Anabrus simplex. The sequence goes on along the minus strand of NC_090265.1, from coordinate 535,622,145 downwards.
CAGATGTGTGCTGCAGATCACCTGTTACTCTAGCAGGTAAGATTCATACACTGTTCATATGCCACTCTTTGAATATGTTACATCTGGCTGAATTGTATGTTGTTCATCGATTTTTCAATGATGTGTAAGTTAGTGAGATGAAAAAAATGAAAAAAAAATTAAAAATCTACGGCCGACCCCCCTGCCCCGTGGTGCCCTAACGGTTGCATTACTAATTGCCTTTCTTGAAAGTTGGCATCTCTGTGAAAACAATGAACAGGATATGGTAGATATACAAGAGGGAGGGGAAGGAAAAGAGAATGTTGTTGAAGACAGGTGGGCTAATGTTTTAAGGGGAAGGAAATTGAGGACCAAAGGGTCTACTTAAGGCCAGAATTCAGGACAAGTATCATTGATCAACACCGTGAGAATGCAGAAAGCAATGATAAACTATTGTATTAAAGATCCAAATGGATATTATCTAGTAACATATCATGGCTGTGTTCAAAACAAAATGTTCTGGAGTTTCAAGTTCCTCTATCAAATCTCTGGTTAGGGAGGGGGGGGGGGCAGTTTTGAACAATGTTACAACAAGGAGGCGGTTATCATTGAAGAATGGAGGTTATGATCATAAGACTAAGTGAAGTGCGATAGCCAGGGTCAGGTTCTTTTGATATCACTGAACACAGAGTTTACTGCTCAGGGACAGTATCAGTCTGGAGTAGGATTTATAGTATCCAGACAAATTGCAGAATGTGTTGCCAATTTTGTACCTGTCTTGTAAAGAGTGTTGTTGCTTCAAATAAATGCTAGACCTACACAACTGAACATTATCCAGATGTATGTCGCAATAACAGACCTTAGAGATGAAGTTGCAGAGTTTTACTCCTCATTGTCAGGTGTTTTGAAATAGATTTCAAAGAAAGACCTTACAGTAATCATGGGAGATTTTAATGCAAAAGTAGGAAAATGATCTGAAGGCCACATTATATGTCACTGTGGACTTGGTGTGGTAGTGTGAAGAGTGTGTTTCTTCATACAAATCTCCATTCTCCTGCAAAAGTACTAAGCTGTTCAGCTCTTTCATTCCTTGAAAACATAGATGTTTATGCACTTGGTTGTCTCTGGGAGAGTCAGATGAAAATATTATCTGGAACCAGACCAATTACATTTCAATAAATCAGAGATATAGAAACAGCTGTGTTTCAATGAAAATAAATCCAGGTGTTGACATTCACTCAGATCATGTTCCCCTAGTTGTTGTTTTTAAAATTAGAATGAAAAAATTAAAAAGAAATGAGTCCTGCAGACAAGTGTATGTAAATTAAAAGAATCTTTGGTAAGAGGAAAAGTAAAAGTGCATCTTAGTAGTGAATTCAGTTCCATGTCTGAAGGCATTGGAGATATTGGAGAACTAACTTCTGCTGAGGAATCAATTGAAGAGGAACATCTGAAATCAGATGCCACCAAAAAAAAAAGTCATGGATGACCGAAGAGATCCTTGATGGACTAGAGGAAAGCAAAAGCAACCCTGATGAATGTAGGAAGATCCACAAAAAGTAAAGGAAAGAGATACAAGCAGCTAAAGAAAGAAAGAGAAATACAGGGAAAATGTAATGAAATAGAGAACTTACAATTGAAATATAACTGTTTCAGTGTTCATCAGAAAGTTACGGAGGTGACAGGGAGGTACAGAACTAGGACAGGGAACAAGTAGGTAGATAATGAAGGAAAAATAAATGTTGGACAAGGAGAAATTAAAGATACATGGAAAATATTCATAGAAGAGCTGTTTTGTGATCAACCAGAACCTTCTAAAATAAATGGCAAAACAGGACCAAGAAGTCTGATAGAAGTAGTAAAACCTGCAATAAAAGCACTGAAAGAGGGTGAAGCCCCTGGCCCTGACAGTGTGAATGCTGGATTTCTAAAGTTTATTAGTGGAGATAATGTGAATTGGTTGGCTGCAGTATTCAACGACATCTACAACTCTGGTAACATTCCCTGGGAATGGCTAAAATGCAAATTTTTCACACTGGCCAAAAAATCTGGAGCAACCCCCTGTGGGTGGGGGACACAGATGAAGAATACACCCACTGTGTACCCTGCCTGGTGTAAGAGGCAACTAAAAGGGGCCCCAAGGGGCTCTCAACTTGGGAGCGTGGGTTGGCGACTACGGGGCCCTTAGCAGAGTCCTGACATTGCTTCCACTTGCTTGTGCCGGGCTCCTCACTTTCATCTATCCTGTTCGACCTCCCTTGGTCAACTCTTGTTTTTTTACGACACCAACGGTATTAGAGCATTCAAGGCGTAGGGAGTCTTTCATTTTCACGCCCTTCGTGGCCCTTGTCTTTCTTGGTCTGGTACTTTATTTTTCAAAGTGCTGGATCACCTTGTTTCTTTTTCCCCTCTCTCTCTACCCCCCTGTGGGTGGGGGATACAGATGTAGACTACACCCTCAGTATCCCCTGCCTGTCGTAAGAGACGACTAAAAGGGGTGTCCAAGGGACGATGACATTAGAACCATGAGTTTACTTATGATTAGTACCATTACGTGCAGAACACCATGGGTTGACGTTACTTGCGACTAGTACCACCTTGCCAGGGTCTACGTTAAATAGGAGCAGTACCATTCTGTGCTGAACATTATGGGTCTGAGTGTTGCTTGTGTAAGAGATAGTCGTGTGTATTTCACTAGTCCATTCCACTGCGTTCAGTATGGTCTGCGTTACTTATCAGTAGTACCACTTTATGTGCAGCACCATGGGTCTATGTTGCCTGCGGTTAGTACTACTATGTCAGCAACACCATGGGAATAACGGCGCCTATGATTAGTACCACTATGTGAGGAACACCATGGGATTGTGGGCGTTACCATAATGTGTGATGCACCATGGATCTGCATTGCTTATGATTAGTACCACTATGTGTGCGACTCCATGAGTATACGTGTCCTGTGATTAGTTCCACCAAGTGAGGAACACCACGGGAATACTGGCACCCATGATTCGTACATCTAGGTGAGGAGCACCATGGGTCTGCGTTGCTTGTGAATGGTGCCGTTATGTGCGAAAGGCCATGGTTTCATGTTACCTGTGAGTGGTGCCATTGTGTGTGACATACCATGGGTTTACATTGTCTGTGATTAGTACCATCATGCGAGAAACGCAATGAGTCTACATTACCTGTGATTAGTACCATTGTAGGAGGAACACCATGGTTCCGTTTTACTAGTGATTAGTACCATTGTGAGGGGCCGGTGTCCCGAATTTTGGACCCCTTTAGATAATAAACAGCATCCCAGTAATTAAGACCATAGAGTTAATAAATAATACATGGGAGGTAGCAGCGGTGTCATTGTCTGCAAGAGAATCATTGTAGCCAACGGAGCATGTTGAAATTTCAGCTGTTTGACAAAAAGCTCACTCCACTGTACACATCAGTGCAAATAGGGGACTTTTAAAACTGTGTGGATATTGATATGGTTTTAAATTCTTACATGTAAATATTGTCAGAGACTACAGTATACTTGTGACGTTTCCCTCCAGTAGAAGGAAAGCCCAAAAAGAAGAAATAGAGAACAAATACTTGATAAGAGACGACGGTGTTCAATTGCAGTTATGTAAACAAAATCAATTTACTGTTCATGTTAAGTCTTCTAACAACATAGTTTTAGAATAGGGATATGTATGTTTCGCTGTCTTTTGTGTAAATGTAATAAATGGACAGGACTTCGACATAATTCTGCTCATAATACCAATATAGTTGGTCCGTTATTGGACATTATATATTTTCCGGCTAACTCATTCCTGGTTGCCAGCGTTTCACCCCAGTGTGCTAAGTTGGGCTCAGCAGTTGGTAAATAGCACACCAACCAAGATGCATGGCTAGTGCATACCGGGGAGGCCACTGCGTAGGCTACTTGGAGCCACCTGCAGTGCCAATGTACTATGAGAGACTTTGTCTCATTTTCAAAAGTTGATGCCTGCCTGGTCATCAGATGATGTTGATTCCCATAGGGAACCTGAAATATTTGTTTCGAATGAGTAAATTTATAATACCAATACGACCAAAAACATTTTCTCTCGCATCAAGCGAATAAGCAAGTTTTTAGGCCTAAAAGTGTTGGCGAGATTTTGGAGCAAAGTAGACAAAATATTGTCATCACCGGTTAAGGCGCTGGCTTTCTGAGCCGAAGTTGGCAGGTTCAGTCCTAGTTCAGTCCAGTGATATTTGGTGCTCAAAAATGTCGGAAATTTGCCGGTACGTAAAGGAACTCCTGTAGGACAAAATGTTGGCACCTCGGCATCTCCGAAAACTGTAAAAGTAATTAGTGGGTCATAAAGCCAATAACATTCTTCTTCTTCTTCTTATCATTATTATCATCATCATCATCATCATCATCACTGTTTCCTAAACGTGATTACAAATGGAAATATGACACTGTTGTGATTTCAGTCTATTACGGAGTTTTTTATGTAACTTTTCGTGAAATGTTTGATTTGCTTTAAGATTATAAGTTGTAAAAAGACTTTCTTTAATGGAAAGTGAGAGTGTTAAATGATATGATTGAAGAGAACTGAAAAAATCTTTACACTTTTTTTGTTTACAATTTGCTTTACGCCACACCGACACAGGTAGATCTTATGGAGACGATGTGACATGAAAGGGCTAGGAGTGGAAAGGAAGTGGCTGTGGCCTGAATTAAGGTACAGCTTGTGTAAAAGTGGGGAAACCACAGAAACGTTTTCTCAGGACTACCGTGGAGTTCGAACCCTCTGTCTCTTAAATGCAAGTTGACAGCTGCATAACCCAAAACCCACAACCTCTCTGTATCATGCACATCAGTGGCATTACAAGAAAGGAAAAGAAATACATCAGGTTAACCTCTAAACACTGAGTAATCATGGCCATGAGGAGCCAATTATATCCGTCACTATAATCAGCGCTGTAAGAAATATGTTGAGATATCAACATTACTTTCTGATTATAATGTAGAGCAGGGTTTCCCAAACTTTTTCTGACCATCGCCCACTTTCGAGTTTTATAATTTTTTTCACCCACCTGATTTCAAAAAACTCACAAATCTAAAATTACTAACGCATACATTCAAGTACCTACATATGTTAAGAAATGAGGATTTTTACAGACATTTTTCTCTTTAATAGGTACATCATGTTTATTTAGGTATAATTATGTACATTAAAATTTTTTTATTTATTTTTAATTTCAACCATCTTCTGATGTTTTACTCTGTCGAAAGCTTTCTGCTAATCAATGAAGCATGCACAGATGTTGCAATACACATCCCTACACCTTTGAAACAATATCAGGATACTGAACAAACTTCACATGTGATGTGAAGATGGGAGTACTCTTAAATGGCACCTGGATAAATAACATTTAGTATGCCGATGACACAGTGATTTTTGCGAACATTCAAGATAGCCTGCATTATCTTATTGATTCTTATACAAAAAAAAAAAAACAGTGAATATGGTGTTAGATGTAAATCCTTAGGAAACAAAAACGATGATTAGTAAAAACAGAGTCCCTGCGTGTCATATTAAGATAGACAAGAATCTCACTGAACAAGTAAATAAATGACCTGGGGTTCCTTCTGATGAGGTGAGGTATCAGATTAGAAAAGCTAGGGTAATTTTTATTAAGATGACTAATCTGTTTAAAAATCATTTGTTAGCAATGACCATGAAGGTCAGGCTTTTGCCCTGCTGGGTGTTCTCTACCCTCTTCTATGGTGTGGAAACATGGACTCTGACATAGTCATTAACCTCTTAATTGGGTACTAAGTTCTTCACATGTATAACCGGCTCTGAATATATTTCCCCCCACTTTGTGATATTTAAATATTTCCTGCTAAAGTTTATACACAGTTTAATGTAATTTGATGGTGATATATATACTTCACCAATGAGTTACTAACATTATTTATACCAAGCTTGATAGGTGCAGTCGCTTAAGTGCAGCCAGTATCCAGTATTCGGGAGATAGTGGGTTCGAACCCCACTGTCGGCAGCCCTGAAGATAGTTTTCCGTGGTTTCCCATTTTCACACTTTTAGGTATGGAACACCTTGAGGTAGATGACCAGTAATAATAAAAGTTATTTTTCAAAGTACCACATCACCGAAGGAGTCGGAATCAATCAGGTGCAGGCTACATGACGACTGACTTGAGGTCAGGGGAAAGCTTAGGCTGTGGATAGGTGAGATAGGAGTAGCCAATGGGAGAGCTTTATTTGAACGGCCACATGACCCAATGACGTACACATCGTCCACTCCTGATGTAGTGACAATCTGATACAGCTGATTTTAACCACATGATTTACAATAGTAAGTTCTAGAAATAAACCTGAAAATTGTAACAGAATATATTACACACACTAGGCAAATGCAGGGGCTGTGCCTTAAGCCCACGGCTGCTTCCTTCCCACTCCTGGCCCCTTCCTGTCCCATCATCGCCATAAGACCTATCTGTGTCGGTGCGACGTAAAGCAACTTGTAAAAAAAAAAACCAAAAAAAACATTATTTATGTTATTTACATGGTTATGTATCAGGATGATTATAGGTTTTGTAGATTGCTGTCTGTGTGATATAGGCCAAAACAAGGTCATCTATGAAAGTGTTGAAGTATTCTTCGACACTATGAACATCACTAAAACTACTGTATATTCATTGTATTTCCCCTTCTAAAAGCAAATCCTGGTATCGGCGCACCACTGGCAATGAACTGAGGCAGCTGTCATATTCTAAGCGTCTTCCTAGTCATTTGGTTCATCTGGAGCCACTTCACTTTCAGGATCACTTTCACTGTCCTCTTCAATATAAATCCACTCATCATCACTTGCTAAGGAAAATATCCCATCATCACCCCCCCCCCCCACTTCTAGAAATGTCAAAATACCAGCACAATCAAGTTGATCTGCTTTACGTTTGGAAGCCATGCTCCTCAACATAAACGATTGCGCAGGGGCATCATGCAAGGCGCCAAAACAAATTAATTATAAGGGACTGTGACAGCTATACAATACGCAGCATGATATCGTGGAAAATATATCTGCTAATATGGTAAACTCCATGGCGAAGTCGTATGTCGATACCCCCAAGAGATATAATTAAAAGAAATTTACAATCAACTTATGCCGTAACAGTAATACTCTAGGAAATGAAACAGAAAATGTAGGGGGAAAAAAAGATGGGAACTTTTAAAAATGGGATAAAAGAAGCAGCTAAGATAACTCTTGGAGTCAAGGAGAGGAATAGGACAAAGAAGGAATGGATAACATCAGAAGTGATAAACAAAATTGAGGAATGCAGGAAATGGAAAACAGTAAATACAGAAGAAGGAAAGTGTAACTATAGGAGGTTAAATAATGAATTAAGAGGAACAGAAAAAGCAAAGAAGAAATGGATGTCAGAATAGTGAGATGACATAGAGCAACTGGTGAAAGAAGGGAAATATGACTTGATGTACAAAGAAGCAACAAATATAGTATTCAAAGAAAAGAGAAGGAACAACAACAGTAAGGAAATAGAGGCTACAGATGGCACAATGTTATACAGTATGAACCCCCAGAAATAATGAAAAGATGCAAAGAATATATAGAATGGCTATATGATCGGGTCAACCAACCAAATGAAGAAAAACTTGAATTAGAGGAGGAAGATCTGGTTAAAGGGTATGATAAGGGGGAAACCAAACTGAGAAGAGAGATTGAAGCATAACTGAATGAGATGAAAAATAGAAAAGCAATGGGAATAGATGAGATTTCTGTTGAACTGTTAAAAGCCTTAAATAACGAAGGAAGAAAGGAGTTAATTGGATTATGTAATCAGATATACGTGACAGGAAAATAGGACATTGAGTCTAATATCTCATGCAGCCAAAGTCTTTCTGCGGATGCTCAACAGAAGGATTATATGGAGAGCTGAATAACTTTATGAGTGAAGAACAGTTTGGTTTCAGGCGAGGAGTTGGAACAAGAGATGCCATTGGGCTACTGATGGTGATAGGAGAGAGGTACATAGAGGAAGGTTTATGCTGTATTTATTGATCTTGAGAAGGCTTTTAACTGTGGCAGATGGGACAAATTGATAACAGTCCTGGAGAAACATGGAGTTGATTGGAGGGATAGAAGGCTAATAAAGAATTTGTATTTAAACCAGAGAGCAAGAGTGAGAATAGGAGATGAGATGAGTGAAGAAATTGAATTAGGAAGAGGTGTAAGACAGGGCTGCTCTTTATCAATGACACTGTTCAACATCTATCTCAAAGAAATAATCAATGAAAGTTTTAATGGAAAAAGTGGAGTTTGTATTGGAGGTAGGAGAGTAGAATGTATAAGATTTACAGATGATATGGTTGTGATGGGAGAAAGCGAACGTGAAATGATACAAATGTTAGATAAACTCAACATGGAACTAGAAGAATATGGAATGAGAATTAAGAAAAAGTCCAAAAGTATGATAATTGTTGGAAGAGGTAGTTGTCATACAGTATTAGTATAGGGGGAGAAGAAATAGAGCAAGTCAGTAACTTTAAGTATTTGGGAAGTATGATCAGAGATTATACGTATTGCACAACAGAAATTAAGAAAAGATTTGCCATAGCAAAAGAAGGACCACTGAACAAAGATTTGAGGAAAAGACTTGCTAAGTGTTATATTTGGAGCATATCGTAGGTTATGATCTTCATTTCCGTGTTGATGTTTAATTAATAAGATAAGAGTTTAAGGGATGTTCCACCATTCAACACATTGTAAAATACATTAAATTATAAGAAGACCGGTTTCGACTCCCTTGGAGTCATCATCAGTTCCTGTTGAAAATTAATTCAGGGAAAATCTGATAACAATCATCATAATAAGAAAATTTAAAGGTGATAGCCTGGAAAAACATCAATGGGTTGCAAAACATTACTTTGAAATGCAACGCATACATGGCAAGCAGCACTTGGAACTTAATATATTCCTAGTTCTGGCCTAAAGTGTCCTGTGTTCGTGGAACACGTAACATTGGAAACATATGCACTGTTGAACACGTGACACTGACATTTATAATGATATGAAACCTTGGCTCTCTAAGAGCGTTCCTGGACCTGACAGTTCTGTTTCTATCTTAAAAAACTGGATAAAATACACACACCTTGTAACAAATATACAAAGACATGGTTGTGGTCTAGACTGTCGCGCGTTCATAGACACGGAAATACTGGAATTTCTTGCACTGGTTGAAAACACACTTACGATATGAGACACTTACAATGATATGAAACAATTGGCATTTCAAGTATGTTCTGGGCTTGACAGTCTTACGTCCAACTGATTAAACTAGATGAAACATATATACATTAAATGTACAAAGACAAACCACTTGTCATCTAAAAATTCTTGGTTTGGTTTCAAAAAAAGTTGTCACAAACACGAGTGAATTTAATATGCGGCCAATTTTATTGAGGTTATTTAGAGTAGATGCTGCATTAAATAACATCAATAAAATTGATCCGCATATTTTTCGAGTAGATGCTGCATTAAACAACCTCAATAAAATTGGCCGCATATTAAATTCACTCTTGAAACAGAATGAAACACATCAGTTAATTTTCTAGATATAACAATAAGCAGATTACCTTCCTCATCATATATGATTTTTAGAAAACTCACACATACAGCTAATACCATAAAACAAGACTCTTTTCATCCACAGACACATAAACGCACCTTATACAACAGTATGGTTAACCTTGCGTTCAAAATTCTGCTATCAAAGGATAACTTAAATAAAGAACTAAATATAATCTGCTCTATCACCAAATTTAATGGTTATATAATACTGTAGTTATTTTATTGAACGAATTATTAACAAATTTAAACACAATCCTAAGAAAACACTCTTAAAAGATAATCCTAAACCAGCTGCTTACTTCAAATTCACATTCTAAATAAATGCCTACAGTATTGCTAATGTCTTCAAAAAACACAACACCACGATTTCTTTTCAAATACAGTAATAGAAACCTTGAATTATTACATAACTCCGACTCTTTAAATAAAACCAGTGTCTTTTCTAAGTCGGGCACATACCATTGGTCAAACTGATCGTAACTTGAAAATTAGATACTTTGAACATATTAATGCAATAAAATACAACAGATTTTTGGTACTGGGGCAACAATTACATGACAAAAAACACATTTTCACTACAATAGACCAGGGTATCAAAATTCTCAGAACTCTACATAAAGGCCCTCTCCTAGACATCACTGAAAACTTTTATACACCTTGACCAGTTTTTCAATCCAAACCTTAACCTGAATGATATTTCTGAGAAGCCTAACGAACTTTTCGATTTTCTCATCTCCATTTTAACTAATCTTAAGTCAATGAGTAAGCGATCAATCTTTCACAGTTTGCACAATACCCTCTCTAGCTAGTTGCCCCTTCCACAACGCCCCCATGATCGCCCTTAGATATTTCCCCTCCCCCCTTGTTTCCTTCCCTCCCACTCTAATAAACCCTCATTATTCCCCACCCTTTTCTTTATTTATAGTCTCCCATACATTTATCAATCACCATGGCAAGCTGTTCGAGTTGAGCCTCACATTGTAATTCTTTAAAATTTTCTTCCTATTTTTAAAATATTTTTTGTTTGGTTTTATTCATTTTTAATGTTCCAAGTTTCTTTTTAAGATTTATATGTCCACTTTGAGTTGTTGAAATTAAGTCCTACACTGTATTCCTTAGGCCGCTATTAGCCGTGGGCGACTAGTGGCGCAACTAGTTGCCAAAGGATTTAAGTACCGGGCGATCAGTGGTGCAACTTGTGAATAATTGCTCAGTTCATACCGGGGAATAGTCAGTAGTTGATATAATGGCGTCCTATGAAGAACTTCTTCTCTTTGCTCTTCTGTTAAAAAGGAAAACTGAAGGGTTAGGAAAATGTGGAAACATCCTATATTTGTTTCTTGACTGCTAGAGGATTATATTATACATTGTTTGACGATCTAAATGAGGATGGCAGTAAATTTTTTAATTACCTGCGCATGTCAAAGTCATTATTTTACGAATCGCTCGACTTCATAAAAGCAGAAATGACGGGAAACGACACAGGACTAAACATGTGTTTCCTAGCTGAGCTGTAATTTACTAAAATAGCCATATAATGGATCAATGGTACTCGTAAATGTAAACGATTATAGAATTTTTATGGGTATTACACATTTCCATAAAAGAGTAGTAAACGTTTTATAATACTCACATGCCGGGTGAGTTGGCCATGTGGTTAGGAGCGCGCAGCTTTGAGCTTGCATCCGGCAGAATAGTGAGTTCGAATCCCACTGTCGGCAGCCCTGAAGATGGTTTTCCGTGGTTTCCCATTTTCACACCAGGCAAATGCTGGGGCTGTACCTTAATTAAGGCCACGGCTGCTTCCTTGCAACTCCTAGCTGTTTCCCATCCAATCGTTGCCATAAGACCTATCTTTGTCGGTGCCACTAAGTAAATAATAAAGCCACTAGCAAAAAAAAAAAAATATATAATGCCTAGAGTATTCTTCTCTCCTACGGGTTTTGCTTCAAATTCTGGAATAAAGTTCTTGTAAAGTGCTGTTCCAAGAATTCAGTGTTTCTATTTTGTCAGTGTAAGCTTCAGTTCTGGAATCCCAAGTGACCGGTTTTCATTCTACCTCAAAAAGGGTCTTCAGTATTTATTTGACTTTCAGATAATTTTGCCATCTCCTGCACTTCCTGTTGTAGGTTATTTGATGTCTCCATGTGCAATAAATAAACTATCACAATAAGTAAAATATTCACTCTACCACAGGACGAGACCAAACAAGGTAATGAAGAAAGATAATGGTTAGGTGGATCGCTGACTCAAATGCGTTCCATCTTCCGCATTATGTCAAACTGGTATGTAAACACGAACTTGAGTGACTTTCCATATGCACAGGTAGGTACATCGGGCGGCTAGTTGTGCCACTAGTTGCCCACGGCTAATAGGCTACATTTACTGCCCTGTCACGCATTTGAGCAACTAAAAGTTGCCAGAGCAGTTGCCGGCTCAGATAATGGCTGGCAACTAGTTGCTCAGTTGCTCCACTAGCCGCCCACGGCTAATAGGCTCCATTTGATTCAATGGTCCATGACTCGCCAGAGCAACTAGTTGCGCCAGTAGTCGCCACGGCTAATAGTGGCCTTAGACTTCAATTACATTGCTTTCCACTTTTCGGCCGAATAAACAAATGCCTACAAGACCTTGCCTAGCAACAACTATACATAACTGCGTATTACAAGTTCAATTTCATAACGAGTTATCCTTCAAGTTTTCATCTTAGAACAAGTCCTTTAACTTGTTATTGACCTTTAATACAACGTCTTCACATGTGAATGCAGCACAATTATATATGAGACGTGCATATGAACTTCAACTGGAATTGTTTCAGCACGAAATAATGTTGTTTCTTTTGACTGTGATCATTGTGTTATGAACATCAACTGGAATTGCTTGAACATGAAATAATGTTAATTATTTCTATGTACTCTTTTTGACTGTGATCATTGTGTTGTGTTTTTAGAACTTAGTGATTTAATTTTTGCTCTGCCTTGCTAATTTTCTAATGATGACACTTCAAATATGTTGAAACCGGTCCCAAATGAACTTCTCTTTGGTTCAACTCAATAACAGAGTATTGAAGAGGTGGATCCTTCCTTCTATTTAATATTGTATATCTGGTTACTTTGGCGGTGGCATAGGTGATTATATCGTTTAGAGATGCAGTAGCCTCGTCTAGTTCCCCGCCTCATGTGGATTATTGTTGGTAGTTCTGATTTGGTCGCTTGCCATCTTTCTTCATCTATATGCCTTGATACTTGTGGCTTGAGGAGTTCGCCTGAATGCTTCTGGGTTCCTGTGCTTAATTGGACTATAATTAATACTGGAAGGTGTTTCCTGATTGCGACTATTTCTACTTTCACTTGAGCGTGACCTCGACTGTTCGTGAAGACTAAGTCAATTGTACTCCTTCCATTTGGTGCTATATACATGTATTCCTCCTAATTTAGCAGTCTTAGCCGGTAGTCCATGAGAAAGTCTGTGACCATTTGGGTTTTTGAGTCACATTTGTCTATGCGGCAATTTAGGTCCCCTACCAGAATGTTGGTTTGTCATCTTCTGTATTCTCTAGTGCCTTTCCTAGCTCGTCGATAATCGTCTCGGGTTTGCTATTGGGTGTTATGTATGTGCCTGTTATGTTAATTTTTCCCGTGACTACTGTTAGAGTGTTATCCGTACCATCGATTAGTCTGAGGGGTGGTAGATGCAGTTTTATGAAGCAGCTAAGTCCTCCTGAGGGTCGTCCTCTGTCTCCCTTCTTGGCTGGTGAGTGGATTCCATAGAAGATGTTGATGTCTTCGTTCTCTTGGAAGGTGAGCTGGGGGGGTCGTGGTGATTATGGATTTTAGGCCTTCTACATTCCATGTCATTAGTCTTATATAGCATTTATTATTACTGGTGTTCTGTAAGTTGTGCTCCTGATGTCTCTTGGCAGCAAAAAATATGTCTCCTGACCGTTACCCCTTCTGGCCAGAAGTCTGGGGTTGCTCTTTGTGTTGAAAGGATATCCTACTCTAAATGCTTTGTTTGTGCCTTTAGTTTCCTGTTGTTTGCAGCTGATTTATCCAAAGACTCCATTTTCCTTTAGAAACATTGTTACATCTTACTGTCTTGTAATTGGGTACAGTTTACCCACGTAGAGCCACATTTATCATTCACCCTGTTTCAGCACGCAGGTCTCAATTGGCTTTGTTCCCTTTATTTCCTGCTCTCTGTTTCTTGGTCTTCTTGCTATTTCCGACTATTACGGAGGTTTATTAATGGTGGCTGATTCCATCTGTTGCTTTCCATTCATTGATTTTCTTTCTTCTTCTTATCCTCCACTCTCCTTTTTACTGCACTTCTGCCTGTTCTGGTTTTTCTCTGCTTGGTGATTCTCCCCTGATTCTTCCTTGTTCACTTAGTGATTGGCCAGGTTCTTTGCCTGTGGCACTCATTTCACATTTTATTTCTTTTATTGTGCTTATAATATTCTTTGAGAGCTCCCCTATCATTGCTTGAAGCCGTAAGGTTGTTATTTCTGTGATTCCATCCTCGATTTCGTTGGTGAGCAGCATATTGTGATTTCAGCCGCTGTCTATCGCTATGCTGTTACCTGCAAGGGTGCTTCCTTGCCAGTCTGATTTCAGAGTGTCAGGTACATTTTGGTTCAGTTTTGTAGTTTCCTGCGTTTCTTCTGTAGATGGTATTGGTGGAGTCATGTTCGCTAGGTTGGTCCGACGGTGCTTAGCGCAGGCATGCAGTCGCTATTCCTCTTAGTTCCGGTAGTTGTTGCTGGTTGCTGCTTGTGAGTTTGTATGTTTTGCCAACAGGTGACGCCACTTGTCCCCTGCAAAGGCTGTCTTCTTCCTTGTGAGATGCATTCGTATGGTGCTCCCTGTTTATCTCCATACCTCCAGATGTCACTAGCTGTTGGTTGATGCTTGTGATTTTATATGCGTTAGCCAACAGATGGCGGCACTTGTCCCACACAACGGCTGTCCATTTCCTTAGGAGTTGCATTTGTTTGACATTCCCTAACTTCGGCCAGTGATATGGTATTTCTCTTTGTAGTGTCGTTTAACATATTGATGCAAAGCATATTCTAATGAGACTCGCCGCTTTGTGCATGTCCTCCTTGACTCTTCGTTTCAGATAACCGTTCATGTTCGTGACTTTCATTTGAAGTTTGCAGAGTACTCTCGATCCATTCTTCTATTTCCTTGGCCATCTTCAATTAATAATGAATATGAATAATGAGAAAGTTTAGAAAATATATTATACATTTCTACAATATATCGAGATATTGCCTTCAGTTGAGAGGTGAAGAGAAGGATTGGTAAAGAGAAAAGAAGATATGTGAAAGGAAGACAGAAATACTGATGAAAAAGCGGTAGGAGGAGGTTGTTTTCAGGTCAAAACTTGATTCATGTCTGTTTACCTAGTATTTCGACACAGGCATGTTTAAAAGCTGAGCTGCTGGACATGTTTCTGACATCTGCTGGTAAAAGATTCCATTGTCAGGCTGCGGTAACAGCGAATTACAGTACGTTGTGTAGATTGCTGTTCTGTGTACAGGAAGTCATAAACACATGGTGCTGCAGGAACGGGTATTTTTGTTATGGTCTTTGGAGAAGAGCTAGATGCGATCACGGGGATAGGCTGGTTGAGAAGTTTTAAGAATAATATGCAAAATGCAAAGAGCATGAAGTGTGCATCATTCTTGCAGGCAAAGCCACCCGAGCCATGTGTAAGATGGTGTGACATAGTCAGCATAGCGAAGTCCACAGATAAATCTTCCACGAGTATTCTGAACACACTGTAATTTCCTTCCCCAGTCTATTCCTAGGTTGTAAACTATGAAGGGCATACTATATTGTTTTACACTTTATTTTTTGTACTTCCAGGTATGGTTCACATTTCACATTTGAAGGTGATGACTTGTAACTAGTGACTTGTTCCACCGTTTGGTTGCAGCACACGCACAGGGGCCAACGAATGCACTCGTCATAGCCATTTTATAACAGCGTAGGAGCAGACAACATGGAAAGCAACCGTTAGGGACAGCGCTGTACGAATTGGTTCCTATGGAAATAAGGCGTGACCACTGCAGAAATTCATCGGCGCTTGGTGGCAGTCTGTGGAGAACGTACGCCATCACAGAAGACAATTTACAACTGGGTGGAACGTTAGAAAACAAGGCGCACATTGTTGGATAAGGAAACCAGTTCTGGAAGGAATGTGACAGTGTCAACACCAGCCAACATTGCCCGGGTCGAACAGGCTATCCAAGGAAACAAATGCATCACATTTACGGAAATGGAGGCAACCACGGGAATTAGCCAAAACACCCTGCAGCGGATTTTGCATGGCCACTTACAGTTGGGGAAGATGTCATCCACGTGGGTGCCTAGACTCTTGTCTACAGATAAAAAACAGAGGCATGTGGACGTGTGCAGAGAACTTTTGCAACGCCATGGTCAAGATCCAACCGACTTCCTTTCCCTATCTGAGTTCATGGGATGTAAAACCAGTAGCAAAGAAACCTCCCTTGTCTTCTGTATCTTGTGAAATTTCTTTTCTCCTTCTTCTTGTAATCTGCCTGCCTTGGGCTGAGCTGCTGTCACTTGAAAATGCTATTGATCACTCTGTCCACTGCAGTCTTGTAGATCCAATTGGCTTTATAATTTCTACTGAAATTTGTTATATGCAGTATATATTATGTTATTTTTTCTTCTTCCAGCCTTTTAGTGGCTGTTCTGCTTCTGTCATAGCAGTGTCTTTTTGTCTTTTTCAACTTCACTTATCGGTAGGGTACAGTGTTTCCCTGTGAAATTTTTGTCAGCCAGGTGGCAGGAATAAGTAGCTGGGCAGGGTAAACTACGTAAACAATGATATTTCAATTTATTCTCCTCTGGGCATTAACAATAATCTCGGGCAGTAAACATTAACTAAATAATTGAACTATTTTAGTGTTATTATCACAAACAAGACATAAGAGTATTTTGAACTTCTAGTGTTCTACAGCTCATTCATAATCATGTAACACTGGGGCTTACCACTCGGTTGCTGTGGAGTGCCATACGGGTTTGAAACGTTAAACGGAATCGAGTGGTCGCGGGCAATTCCACGCTACTCCAGACACTGCTCACACATGACACTACGTGATAGCAAAGCTAAACATTTGAACTCCGATTTGATTGATGCAGTTATGCTGACAATAATGAAGATTTATCATTTAAATAAACTGTTTTACAGTATTTACGTTTTAATGTGGAGCACCCAGTGACTCAAATTTTTCATTAATATTATGTAACTAGCATATGTCTATGTTAGCCAGGCGGCATATAAAAATGGCAGGGTGGTGTGCTCATTAAACAAGGCTTTAGGGCAGGGCCTCTCAAACGCCTAAAATCTCACGCATGCAAATAGCGGCGCAGAGTTCGTGTGCACAGTGCATCGGTCTCACTCGGCTCGGACCAACGCTTCGTCTCTGGACTACTCGGCTAAGTTTGGCTCAACTCGCCTCGAATTTGGAGCGCTACGGAGCAGTTGAGGAAGAGGGAGACAGGGGGAGCGAGCGAGAGAGGCGTGGGGAAAGAGAGAGACAGCGCTGTTGCTCCAAATCGAGGAGTGGGGGTCTGCACTCTGGTCAACCAAGCAAAGTTGTCGTTTGCACAGTGCAAGCACCAGGCGCATCCACCCTGAGAGGCCCTGCTCTAGGGAGAACACTGGGTTATCTTTCTTTATTTCATAATTGTATACACTTATTTCTAGCTTAAAAAATAAATTCACTGGACAAAAAATGTCACCTTGAACAAAATATGCTGAATAGCGTGCAATACCTCCTCGTGCATCATGTCTCAAGTTAGGAATGAACTCTGTTCATGAAGTTGTCTGCATAAACTGGCTTCAGTGGTTGGGCAATGTCAAATGAATGGAAAAGGATAGGTTACCTAGAATAATAATGGACTCCATCATGGATGGTAATTGAAGGAAAGGGAGATAAAGACGACGATGGCTAGATTCTGTTTCAAATGATTTAATGATATGAGGTATAAAACTAAATTAGGCCACAGAGCTATTTACAAACAGAGAATTGAGGTGGCTTTTAGTAAATTTACAGATTTTTGCAGACTGAATGTTAAAAGGCATAACAGTCGATAATTAAGATGTATGTACGTATGTAAAAATGTACCTCAGCTATTGTGCAGACATTTTAATATGTTTCTGGGTATTTCCAAAATTTTTCAAGCTTCATACTTCTGTTCGCACCAGGGGCTCTCAACTTGGGAGCATGGTTTGGAGACCATGGGGCCCTTAGCTAAGTTCTGGCATTGCTTCCACTTACTTGTGCCAGGCTCCCCGCTTTCATCTATCCTGTCCGACCTCCCTTGGTCAACTCTTGTTCTTTTCTGACCCCGACGGTATTAGAGCATTCGAGGCCTAGGGAGTCTTTCATTTTCACGCCCTTCGTTGCCCTTGCCTTTCTTCGTCTGTTACTTCATTTTACGAAGTGACGGATCTCTACTTTTTTCTTCTTTTTTCTATTTGTCTACCTTCTGTGGGTGTGGGACGCAGATGAAGAATACACCCACGGTATCCCCTGCCAGTCGTAAGAGGAGACCAAAAGGGGTGACCAAGGGATGATTGCATCAGAACCATGAAACTACTTGTGATTAGTACCATCATGCGGGGAATACCATGGGTCGCCTTTACTTGTGAGTAGTACTACACTGTTAGGTTCTCAATAGTTTTGTGATTCGTAGCAGTAGAGCGGGGTTCATTTTGGATTTCCAGTACCTGTGATTAGTACCACAAAATGCGGAACACCACGGTCTTAGGTTGCCCGTGATTAGTACCATTGAGTGAGAAACACCGTGGGTCTTCGTTGCCTATGATTAGTACCCACTATATGCGGAACACCACGGGAATACCGGTGCCCATGATTAGTACACCTAGGTGAGGAACACTATGGGTTTGTGTTGCTTATAAGATTTGCCATTATGTGAGAAACATCAGAGGTCTGCATTACCTGTACGACGTACAATACTTGTGAGTAGTACAATAATGCTTGGAACACTGTGAGTTTATGCTACCTATGATTAGTACTGCAACCTGAGAAATACCATGGTTCTCCTTTACTAGCGATAAGTGCCATTATGAGGGATCGTTGACATGGATATTGAACTCCTTTAGACAACAAGCATCATCGATTCAGGATTGTGCTTTGGAAACAGTCCCTTGGTCCGTAATATTGTTTCTGGTCAGGTGAGGCATTGCAGGTCGGATCCACTGATTGATTGATTGATTCATTGATTCATTCATCAACATCACATTTTGAATTCTGGTCTGTGGATGAAATTTGTACGTTTAAATTGTCATTGCATTTCGTCTATTTCATACCATTACGGGCCGATGACCTAGATGTTAGGCCCCTCTATACAACAAGCATCATCATCATCATAATCATCATCATCATCATCATCATAATACTTCAGTTAGAGAAAGGGTGGAAACAAACATTACATTGCAGTGCTGTACGCATTTGGCTCCTAATGCCACAAATCCATCCAGGAAATATTCATCACAATACTTCTTTAATTTCTGTTTTACTTTGTTTGAAGCAGATGAACTTAAGCCATACATTCCAACACCACGATGATGATGATGATGATGATGATGATAACAACGGCATGTGGCTACCGTAGAAGCCTAGTGCAGGTCTTTTGAGTTGATGCCTGTAGGTGTCCTGCGCATCTGTGAAGATAAAGCTGTATCTGTGAATAATAATAATAATAATAATAATAATAATAATAATAATAATAATAATAATAATAATAATAATAATCCTCAGGTACCGTTTGCAGGCATTTTGATTCGATGCCATTTAGACTGCCTGTGCATCAATTTCTTTGTTCCATTCTACTCTACCAGCAGTGTTGGCCCTACAGAACACTCAAAATGTCCCTATATTCACTCGGAAGTCCATAATCTGAAGAAAATTTCATGTAAATACAGTACAGTAAAACCTGCTTTAATGGACACCTCTCACCGGCGGGCAGCCCTCATTGGCGGACGATTTTCTAGGTCCGTAATTAAATACCATGTTGTGTATGAGTAATTTACCCCTCTTATATGGACACCCTTTATTATGGACGTGGCACACCAGAGCCACGAGAAACTCCAATTAAACGTCTCCTAACAGACACTTCCTTTTTTCAAAATAGTGTATTTGTGTCCTGTACAGTATGTATTTGCTTACTTTTTGCACAGGCGATCGCAGACACTGTAACTTTTGATCCAGGCTGTACACATTCTTGGAAGGCAACACTAGCTATGCTATCACTTCCGGGAGTTGGGGGATCTGATATGCTCGACAGCGCTGAAATTCGTACCTTCATTGTCAGGTTACTTTTCATTGGCTCGTGGGCTTTTGATGTGTTCAGTTTTACGTTGGTAAATTGGTGTAAACATGACTCCGAGGAAGTTTTTAACTCTAAACGAAAAGGTTTGCATAACTAAATAAATGGCGTATGGCCTCTAGAGAGGCCTGGTGCAGGTCTTTTTCTAGTAGACGGCCTATTAGGCGACCTGCATGTCTGCGAAGATGAGGGACCTATGTAGGATGATTTCAATGTTGAATATGCCACACACACCCAGCCCCCGAGCCGTTGGAATTAACCAATTAAGGTTAAAATCCCTGACCCGGCCGGGAATCGAACCGGGACCCTCTGAACCGAAGGCCAGTACGCTGACCATTCAGCCAATGAGTTGGACCCAAAATAAAAAAAAAATCATGAAGAATGAATGGACATGAACCCCCCCCCCAAAAAAAAAAAAACAGTGGATTCAACCCAAAGAAAGGTCATAAATAATAGTATTACTGACCAAGGGACCACTTATAAAGCACAATCCTGAATCAAGGATGCTTGATGTCTAAAGGGGTCCAAAATCCAGGTCTAAGGCCCCTTCAGAATAGTACATGTCGCAAGTAAAGTAGAACCATGGTATTTGCCATGTTGGGGTACTAATCAAAAGTAACGAAGACTCACGGTGTTCCACACAAGATGGTATTACTCACAAGGATTGTACTTCGTACAGGTAACGCAGACCTATGGTGTTTCTCACACAATGGCGCCACTCATAGCCAACGCAAACTGATGAGGTTCCTCACCTAGGAGTACTAGTCACGGGTACCAGTATTCCCGTGGTGTTCCTCACATAGTGGGTACTAATCACAGGCAACGCAGACCCACGGTGTCGCTCATATAGTGGTACAACTCGCAGGCAACGCCCAGACTCATGGCGTTGCTCACATGTGTACGACGCACGGGTACGGGAAACCCACAGGCGAACCAAATCTCTGTTTATACTAATCACAAACCTATTTCGTACCTAATATAGTGGTACCACTCGCAAGTACAAGCAACCCATGGTGTTCACCACGTGATGGTACGAATCAAAAGTAGTTTCATGGTTCTAATACAGTCATCCCTTGGTCGCCCCTTTTAGTCGCCTCTCACGACAGGCAGGGGATACCGTGGGTGTATTTTTCGTCTGCGGCTCCCACCCACAGGGGGTAGGATCCGTCACTTCGAAAAATGAAGTAATGGACGAAGGGCGTGAAAATGAAAGACTCCCTACGCCTCGAATGCTCTAATACCGTCGGGGTCAGAAAAGTACAAGAGTTGACCAAGGAAGGTTGGACAGGATAGACGAAAGTAAGGAGCCTGGCACAAGTAAGTGGAAGCAATGCCAAGACTCAGCTAAGGGGCCCGTGGTCGCCAATGCACAGTCCCAAGTTGGGCCCCTTTTAGTCGCCTCTTACGACAGGCAGGGGATACCATGGGTGTATTCTTCATCTGCGTCCCCTACCCACAGGGGGTAAGGTATGCATAATAGACTATCATAAACATGAGTAGTGCGGTGTGCGTAAACTGTCTGAAGTATTCAAGATTGGAAAGACACAGGCAGCTGAAATTGTGTAAAAAAAGCCAGAAGAACTAGTGAAAGAATAGCATTTAAATGGCAACGAACGGCACATTAAAAACTGTTTCAAAGTGGTAGTGGAGCTCTCATTGACAAGGCACCGCTAGAGTGGTTCACTAAAATAAGAAGTGAGAATGTCCCTGTGTCAGGACCAATGATACAAGCAAAAACGTTAGAATTCGTGGCAGATATAGGTATTGGAGATTTCAAAGCCTCAAATGGCTGGCTAAAAAGATTCAGAAAGTGACAGGGTATAAACTTCAGAGTGATTTGTGGAGAATCATCCGGTGTTAATATGGAGATTGTTAAAAATTGGCAAAAAAACATACCTTCAATCATAGACGGGTGTGCTCCGGAAAATATTTTGAATGCCGATGAAACTGGATTGTTTTTCTGTGCTTTACTTGACAAACTTTGTGTTTCAAAGGAAATCGTTGTACTGGTGGAAAAGTTGCGAAAGAACGTCTTACAGTCTTGTTATGTGCAGGTATGAGTGGAGAACGGGAGAAGTCCCCTGTGATACGAAAAGCTGCAAAACCAAGGTGTTTTAAGAATATGGACGTTACGAAGTTTGGCATTGAATGGAAAGCAAATAGGAAAGCAGGGATGACCAGAGAAATAATGACAGAGTGGCTAGGACAGTTGGACAGAAAAATGATATGCCAGGAGCAAAAGATGTTATAATTCCTCGATAATGCAACATCTCGTCCGGATACAATTAAGCTGCAAAATGTGAAGATCGTCTTTTTCCTACCAAATGTAACATCAGTTTCTCAGCCGTTTGACCAAGGAGTGATCCAGAACTTCAAGGTTATGTACAGACAGTTAGTGATGAAGCACATGGTATCAGAACTTAACGAGAATGAAGTAACCTTTCAAACACTGACAAAGGGACTGAATGTTCTCCAAGCAATTTCATGGATAACCAATGCATGGACAAACGTTACAGACTCAACAGTTCGTAACAGCTTTCTGAAAGCTGGGTTTCCCGCTAGTGGTGGACATTCCGAAATAGAATCAGATACCCTTCCTGACAGCATGGAAACAACACAACAGTTGATTAATGCAGAAGGTTACAGTGTACAAGTGAACACCTATATCAAAATTGATTCAGATATTCCAACAGAGTGTGAGAGTGGAGACACAAAAACGATTCTTCAGTCACTCCAAGGGAAGAAGGACAAAAATGAATATTATGACAAAAGCGGGAGTGAAGGTGATGCTAATGACGACTTTGAAGAAAATATGGGAATTAATATGCTACCAATAACCTCGTACAGTTAGGCTCTCGGCTTTGTTAAGTGACCGAAAGAATTCTATTATAAACAAAACAATGAAAAAGGTGTAAATTTGACCCAGGATTAAATTGCACATAGTGAAAATATCATTGCTAAACCAAAATGGACAAAACAAACAAACATTACGGATTTTTTCAAGTGCTAATGTTTTACTGTACTGTGCTAGAGATTGCTACATCTATATATTGATTTAAAGTTTCAAAAACTCATATCGTCTTCTTAATTTTAACATGGTGAACAGCAATAGTGTACAGTGTGCTCAATAGAGGTTTCCATAGAAGTGCTTTTGTCTCTTTAATACAATACATTGCAACTGTAGCAGCCCATCTACAACTTTCTCCTGTGAGTACAGTGCAGTATATTGTACAATACTGTATACAGTATACAATTAAAGGTACATTTGCGAGAATTGTAAACACATACAGTACATGGGTTATTGTGTTCCAACTGATGTTTAATGGTACCGGTTTCATAACCTCTCTCGGGCAGTCACCCCTTCATAATGGACATTTTTTTTCGGTCTCGAAGATGTCCGTTATAGAGAGGTTTTACTGTAAATAAAATGTATAAGAATAGTGAATAAGAACAAGAACTGTAGAAAAAGCACCTAGTAGTTACTGATATACATGAAAACAGACCCTTTTTATAATATGGAAACTGTACATTAAGGAAACTCGAGGAAACCTGTTAGGTTATTCTTCTTGGTCTGCTTTTTGTAATTTTAGTTTTCGTTTTACATCTCATTTTTTCAACTTCTTCCTGTAATTCTCGTTCGGCATTTTCAAAGGTAGATGGGCATGATGTCATGATGTACAGAGATATCTGCAATGTACAGTGCTTTGGGCAGGAAAGAAATGAGGAGATTCACTTTGCAGACATCTCTTTGCATCATGACATCGTGCCCACCTACTTAAAATAAGCACAGTAGAGAGAGTGTCATCTACATTGAAAATTTATTTCTTTCATTATTTTTTTGTCTCTGTGTTTGGCTGAATAATCCATACGTTTTGAGGTAGATTCTGAAATCCGTCCTTATTTTATAAGGAAATGGGCCAAACATCCCTACTTGCAGGAATATGACTCTTCAGTTGGCTGTACTAGCTCTATCAGATAGCAAAGTAAACTGGATCTCTCTTGGATGACATATAGCCAAGTTTTTAATTTATTTTATCTTGTGTGACGTGATGGGGATGTAGAAAGAAACAAATTTATCAGTTCGTAGAAAAACAAAGCAACAACATAGTAGTTGATTAAGATTATTTGACAAGACGTTCAAGGAGAAAAGGGCTGGGACCAAATGGAGGTTGGTGGATGTAATAATAAGAAGAAAAAAGGCTAATTAAAACAGTATATTGTTTCTACGAGGAAATCAATTTCAAATTTACAACTCAAAATTTTGTAATCTGGCACATAAAAGAAAACGCCCATCATGAATGACGTACATTAGAATAGAATCCCTAGACCATTTACAAGTTATAATGTGTGACTAATCAATTGAACATGGTAACCTATAAGCCTCAGAGAATTTTGACACAGATTTCCAAAAAGGTAAACAAAGGGAGAAGAAAGGCACGGGAAAGACCAAGGACGGGGATCACAATAATGGGAGTCGCCTGAGTATAAACGTTGCCAAATGCAGGAACAGTTTTATGTGATAAGTTGTACCGTCCAGGCCACAAGTTCAATCACTCACTCTTAAAATTGCAATATTACTCGATGTTCATTTTAAGGAGAAATATCACTCGCATCAAGCTTAAAAGAAAACCGGCCACAGCAATGAAGATAACTCCAAAATCCATAGGAGAAGAATAATAGTGGAAATTACAAAATAAATACTTTTGCTCACCCAATACAGCAAATAAAAGAAGTGGAGCTTCCCAGCAAATACTGGGAAGTCCTCAGACGACCCTCCAACCGCACTTGGTGTCAGCGCTGGACTGAAGACCGAGTATGTGGGGGAAGCCTTTATACCGCTGCAGAAAGTTCAGGAAAAAGTACACAAAACGTCGAGAAATATTGGACACTGACGCAGCGGGTGATGTAATCCAGTGGAGACTCAGTGTGTAGTGAGCCATTCACCAGGACGGATGCACGGCGAGGCAGCAGTGAAAGTCCAAGGCCGGTTAGATGAGTAAAGTAGCGGCGAGTATATGAAAATAGGTGGAGTTCCAGATGACGGCAGCCGAAAATAGGTGAGTGATCGTTACACTTGTGAACACCAAGTGTGTCTCCAGAGATCTTTTACATGCCATCATCATCTGACATGGAGTCTAAGGCCCTTCAGAAAAAGTCAGAATATGTTAAACATATGTTTGAGGTCCACAGTGCTGAGGTTCACTAACGTGAGTGTAAATTAACACCTTGGCTTTCGCAGCTAGCAAGCATCATATAGATAGTTTTCCAGAGTTTTAGGTCTTGGTGCAGTCACATAATTTCACTGTAAGGAACATTCAGCAATTTCTAGAGTCTGGTTTTACTTGAAATTATTTAGATAGCGAGGTATTCTGAGGGTAATAAGTAACATAACTTTATCTGGTTAAAGATAGGTACACCGAGCTCGATAGCTGCAGTCGCTTAAGTGTGGCCAGTATCCAGTATTCGGGAGATAGTAGGTTCGAACCCCACTGTCGGCAGCCCTGAAAATGGTTTTCCGTGGTTTCCCATTTTCACACCAGGCAAATGCTGGGGCTGTACCTTAATTAAGGCCATGGCCGCTTCCTTCCCACTCCTAGCCCTTTCCTGTCCCATTGTCGCCATAAGACCTATCTGTGTCGGTGTGACGCTAACCAAGTAGCAAAAAAAAGATAGGCACAACTATAGGCTGAATAATATTTCATATGGTTCATTCCATGTTAAGAAAATAGTATTGCTCTTATGACAACAGGGTTGCCATATCGAACGGCTCTGCGGAACACAATCACGGGGAAACGGCTGCACATAAATCTGTAAAATTCAATATTTAGCTTTGAGATAACAGGCTGAATAAACTAAGCTGCAAATTATTTGTATGAACTAAAGGGGACGGGGAGTTTTCAGGGGCTATTTTTTGTTTGTACAGAATCAGAGGTAAAGTACGGCGCACAAAAACCTCAGCATTGAAGTGTATGGTAAATCGGTGGAGAAAATAGACAATAATATTTTTTATGGGCTCGAAGGGTGAAGGATGCATTCAATAAATTTCCCCAGACGGGCAGGTTCAATCCTGGCTCAATCTGGTGCTATATGTTGAAATACTTCAGCCTCGTGACGGTAGATTTACTGGCACATAAAAGAACTCCTGCGAGACAAAATTCCGGCATCTCAGCATCTCTGAAATCCGTAAAAGTAGTTAATGGGACTAAAGCAATTATTATTATTATTATTATTATTATTATTATTATCTTTATTATTATTATTAAATTTCACCAGACAACGCGGGGTACTACTGTGCTGTCGTATCGTTTATCAAAAGACAATAGTAAAAATTAAATGCGCCCTTAAAGAAAACAGTGGTAAATAAAATGCGCTTAAGAAAGAACAGCTGAATAACAAAACCAAGCACAGACAAAACAAAACACATGACAAATTTTTGTATCAGCACAAGTTTTGCCATGACATCATTGTACACCACAGCATCAAAATCTTCAGTAACAATTTCTGTACAGTATGAAAATAATAAAACACACTCAAATACTATGCAATATACAACCAAAGTAAAATATCTGCCGTTAGACAACAACTTTATGGTACTCACCGAATGTTACTTCCTTGCTGCTGCAGGCTGGAGTCCTCTATCATTCTGAATCGGATGAAGATTCACTGCCGACAGCAATGATGAGGGGCTCCATTTCGTCCTAGATCAAATCAGATTTCCACATGTCTGCTTCAATATTTTTCACGTGTTTCACATAGTTCGCCCAGTTTTCAGTAGACACCCATAGGAGACCTTCATCGATGAGTTTTTCCATCTCCCTTGTTTTGAACGTGGTGTTGTTCATAGCAACATAGTGCTTCACTTGCACCCAAAGAAGTTCAATAGGGTTCAGCTCACAATGGTATGGTGGTAAACGAAGAACTGTGACACCATTTTCCCTTGCCATTTCATCGATTCTGTGGCGATCGCATTTCCATCGCACACTCTTTACGTGGGTCATCAAGTCTGTTTTCAGCATGTTCTCATCATACACTACACCACATTCTCGAAGCCATGACCTCAGGTTCTTTTTTTTCCATGCCTTCGTAGGCAGAGCTTCTTTCTTGCGGCTGTGATAGGAGGCATTGTCAAGAACAATGACAGAATTTGGTGGCAGGTTGGGTAGTAGACTTTCTTTAAAATACTCCTCATAACTGTCACCATCCATTTCGTTGTGAGCATCTGCGGTATTCTTCTTGCACTGAAACACGTACTTCTCGTTACTGGCATGAACTAAAGCGAACCGTGGACCACGACCTGTAGGTGACTTGAAGACCGCAAGAGAGTCCTAACAGAAAAGCTTCCTGTGGAGTTGAAGTGGTCTTATCTTTCCATTCTTTTCCAACAGTGTAACCTGTGTTAAACCATGACTCATCAGTGTAAAAGATGTTCCTTCCCTCGTCTCTACATTTCTTAACTGTTGACAGATACTTGTGACGCCAAGATATAATGTCCTCTCTTTCCGTCAAACAAGCTGAATTCCCTTTCTTTTCGTACTGGAAACCCATGTCTCTCAACAAGCGATACATAGTTGTTCTTTTGAACTCGGGAAGGTCTTTATCATTCTTCAGAGACTGTAGGACTTGCTGCAAGGTTGCAGGTTGGTTTTTAAGGAAAAACTCATGCACCTTACGCCTTACACCACTATGGACAAAATCATTGAACTTGGCTGACCTGCTGTCTTTCCGTGGTGCTTTACGTTCTCTTGTTTTAATCGGAGGAGCCAAAGGTCCTGTAGTGGCTGCTGATCGCACTTTATAAACAGTCTTCTCAGAAATGTCTGTTGCTTCGGCAGTTTCTTTAACACTGCAGTGGTCGCGCCTCATAGCGTTACTATTGTAGAACACAGGTTAATTTTTTTACACTTGTTAAAATAACTTTATCAATTATTTTGAACTTGGCTGTGTAAAATATACGATAAAAAACCCAAAACCCATGTTATATATTAAAACCTTTTATTTTTATAAACAAATATAATTAAACAAAATTACACAAGTGTTTTTGAAAGTGTCATGTCAGCATTGTTTTTACTTAATACAACTGAAAAGTGACCGAAGATATACAAAATTAAAAAAAAACCTTTCTTTGTAATGCCACGTTGAGGAACAACGATTTGCTACATAAAGTGTCTATTCGTAGCAGTAATCACACTCTACTTTCTGGTGGTACGGTCACACCCACCTCTGGCATGTTTCACAAGTCTTCCTTGTTGATTTATTGCGACGCCTGCCACAGAGGAAACATTTTCCTACTATACCAGCTTGCACTCTTGGTGCTGGAGCTTCTTCAGGGATATGAAGCAAATGTTTTCCTCGTTGTCGTATCTCTTTTGGCAAGGTTTCCATGGCGAAGCGGCGTCTTATTGCTGGTTCCATCTGTTAAAGTGCCAAATCGTTCAGAAATTGCCTACGACTGATATTCGCATCATTCTTGTTGGCTTTGTAAATGTTGATAGCGTTCACACCCGCAACATTCATAACATGGAATATGATTGTTAGCGGCCACCTGCGGGAATTCTTGGACACGTCAAAATGTCTAGTCATTTCATCTAAAATGTCCATTCCATGATATAAACATAGATGTTGCATCTGTATGTGTTACTCCAGCAGCAGGCTGTATCGGTTCGAATTCTTCATCCTCTTCTTTTATTATTGTTCCTGGTGTGTCCTCAGTATCACTGTGTGCTGCAGTTTCTTCTACAAAATCCTCCTAGTTCGTCTTCATCCTCAACACTGAGCACACTTTCGTTATCACTTTCTGCCTCCTCCAACCACATTCTCACTTGCTCCCTGTCACGTTCTGACATTTTCAATTGTATATAATCACTCAATTATCAGAAAGGACATGGAGAGAAAAAAATATACGTGAGAATTACGAAACGTAAATGATACGCGAGTGGTCGTGCGGTCTACAATAGTAGAACACTACATTGTTGTTCAACTCAAGCTGAGTACGTGACAGATAGATGCACGAAACTGTACTAGGGTTCGTGGAAGGGTGTGGAGGGGGGGGGGGGGGGGGGGAAGGTACATTTACCCTCAAGGCCACAGGTGTTGCCAGCCGCTCAGGGCTGGAAAAGATATTGACCTGTTCTACAATAGTAGAACGCACGACCACTGCAGTGTTAACCACCCAGCTGAGACTTTTATCTGGATTCTTTCGAGAAAGGTAAGTAAGTACGTTAAGCACAGTTTTTTTTTTTTCTTCCTAAGTATCTCTCCCTGCTTATTTTTATGGACGTTCTCACCCATAACGCAAATAAATTACTATTGATTATCACTATTAAAAAGAAAGAAATCACACAAGTAGGCTAATCAATGACATAACACTCACTCAACGCAAGACAAGTATGCACTGATATAATGGCCAGAAAACAGACGCAACAAATGAATATTGTAGATGACTACAAAAGATCACAGTATTAATGTTAAAGAAAGAAATCGCCACATAGGCTTATCCCATAACTATCATTCAATAGAAGAAAGTATGCACTGACTTACAGCCTAAAAACATACATGCAATAACGAAACATTGTACGTGACTTCACTACAGAAGTGAGCTGCCCGCGGTTCACAGATGCTTTTGCCAGAGCAACATAGAAGGCAAATGGAACAAGGCAACAAAGTGATGGCTGTTCCCACCATTGTACTTCCTCCCTACGAATGTATTTATGAAAAATAACATGTTATATACTGTAGTTATTTTAATATCTCACAAGCAAAAATGCCTCATCCTTTTTATCTAAGCTTTAATAATACATTACAAAGTACAGTATAATATCCCTTAATCACGAGAGATTATGGGCGTCTTAGAGGGGGTATGTTCACTCGTAGGTCCGTAAGAGCAATACTGTTTTCGTAACGTGGAATGAGCCATAGTCATGCTGGGAAAAGGATGAGTGCTTTCCTTCCTCAAATTGACTCTTGTATGAAATAGCACAATGTAATGTAAATCCTTGGTTTATTAGTAACTTGTCCATTGTTATTTGTTTATTTACTTAATTTATGCTTTTTTTCAGAGTATCGGAGGCTTTGAAAGGCTCATTCAAACTTCAGGCACTTACTTTCTTGGGCCATCTTGTGAGGCGACATCCAACATGGGTCTACAAAATCACTACACATCCTCTTATGAAAGAACTACTGAAACTTTTAAAGGTCAGAATATGTTAAACATAATATGAAGTGTATTTTCTACTATTTTGGAAAATTGTATATTTAAGTAATACTGTACTGAATTGTGTATTTTGTCGAGTACATTCTTGTTTATTGAAGCTGTCACTTTGAGCAATAGTGTTTTTTTTTTTTCCTTTTTTCCCCCCTTGTGTTGTCCCATCCATTCATACTTGAAAATGGTGGTAAGGACCATTAACTATTTAAACAGTCAGGGTGGTGATTTTGGGAGAGGGATTATTTCTAACATATGATCTAGAAATGTGCACAATCTCTGTCATTGATGAGTAGGGACATCCTTAGGGCTGGAAGTGTGCTGCTGTCTTCTGATGTGGTGGTAGAGATCTATTCATGCTATTACATGTTTTTTTGTAACTGATCTTTAATATTTTGAATGATATATTGCTACTCTGGAAATTAATTGGCTGGAAGGTGGCAGGTATTTCAGCCTTCCTATTTGTCAAAGAAAGGAAAATGCATTACATAAATAACTAGATGTTGAATCTGTCCTTCACAGATTAGTTTTGTGCTGCAGTAATGCCATCAGTGGAGTTCCATGACACCAGAAGAGGAAGCACACAACGAACTACAGTGATTAGTCAGTGTATTTTTATTAATGATCAGTATTAGGCTTAGGCCATTGTAGGCCATCACATTCAGTTTTCTTCTGGCTTAGCAATATTAGAACTGAGGTCAATGAAGTATTCAGTTTCCTCCTCCTGTTATGGCTCGTTTTTCTCGTATTCCATGAGTGATCGTTCCTTCATGTTTTGTTTCTCATTGTGGTCATCATCTTGATCAGTCATGACATCAATCACCACCATTGCCAATTGCCATCACAATTGAACAATATTTCCATGTCAGCAATGCTCGGCATTGATGGACCTCTTAATAAAGATTTAAATTTTGAATATCTCTGTTATAAGCATTTAAGCTCTTCAGGCTTTTCTCAATAGTGAAATTACCAGTGTTTCACCCCAGTGTAGCAGTGGGCTAATCAGTTGGATTGCTACACATTTCCAAGATGCTGGCAGCTAGTGCGCCGTTGTGACACCACTGCAAGCCTCTTATGTAGGACAATGCAGTGACGGTGCACTAGGGGAAGCACGTGCCTCCACTTGTATAAATGCCTGCCTTTGGCCTTTGTGTAAAAAATATCTCTGTTATAGTTTATGTGGTAAATATGTGGAAGACAAAAGATCAGCAATTGTGGTTTCTATAACTTTTGGTGTGTGCAGTGTTTAGGTAGAAGTAATACACAGTAAAAAAAAATTAGGGGAACAAGTTTTTGAACGTATGCCATGCTCCACAAAACAATACCTCACACCTAGGTATATTACCAACTAAACCTTTATTCTTTACCGTTGAAGTATACAAAAGAACATCGATGGATTCGTGTTCATTTTCAGAACACAAACTGAAATGTCCAAATAGGAGCGAAAACAAAGTGATAAGTCCTCCAGGGGGATTTTTATCACAGTTGGAGAGCTTCAGTATGGTGTACGTCCTCCACGAGCATTTATCACAGCTTGGCACCTAGGTGGCATGCTCCGTATAAGTCGACGGAGGTCACGTTGCGGTATCAGGTCTCATTCTTCAATGAAAGCCTGTTCGAGGTCTTGGAGAGCCTGTGGTGGAACAGGACACCTACGAACGCTTCTGTCAAGCCTATCCCACACATGCTCGATAGGATTACGGTCGGGACTCACTGCTGGCCATTCCATCTCTTCAATGTCCAGTTCTCGCTAGACATCTCTGGTGATGCGCGCTACATGAACCCTGGCATTGTCGTGGATGAGTACGAATTCAGGGCCAACACTGTAAGCAGTATCTGCTATAGCAGTATCTGCTCAATGTACCCCGCAATGGTAATATTACCACGGACGACGACAAGATCCGTACGGTCATCAACACTGATGCCACTCCACACCATCACAGAACCTTGTCCGAATCGGTTGCCTTCCTGGATAACATTTGGCATGTACCGCTCACCATGACATCTTCATATGCATTGACGTCCATCATGCTGTGTCAGGGGAAATCTGGACTCGTCTGTGAACAACACTGATCTCCGTTGGCGAAGTTGCCAGTTGATGTGTGTACGGGCAAACAGAAGGCGAGCTGCATGATGTTGCTGCGTTAAACGGGGCACTCTAACAGGACGTCTGGGTCATAAGGACACTTCTCTTTACCTGTTCCTTTCTGTTTAGTCAGACACCGTGACTCCAGTGACCCTC
Source organism: Anabrus simplex (assembly GCF_040414725.1). Taxonomy (NCBI): domain Eukaryota; kingdom Metazoa; phylum Arthropoda; class Insecta; order Orthoptera; family Tettigoniidae; genus Anabrus; species Anabrus simplex. Next base: position 535,589,690 of record NC_090265.1, on the reverse strand, counting down.
CTGAGGTATTGTTGCAGTTCTCTGGCAGATGCTGAACGATGCTGCAATGCACAGATGGTCAGATTGCAGTCATCCTGTGGGGTTGTCATGCGTCCATGACCTTATCCAATCCTCCTTGTGAACTGGCCTGTCTCATTGTAGCAATTCCACATGTGTTGAATAACTGATGGAGAGACATTGAGATCCACAGCAACACGACAAAAAGTGCATCCTTCCTGGATCAAAGTGACGGCCCTTGTGACTTTAACCTCGTTAAGATGTCTCATGGGATGTGCTGGTTTACGTACAGTGTGGTCAAATGACCGCAGAAGTCTGTGTACCTCATGACAACACAAGGGCCCACCATTATTAACTTTGTTTTGAGCGGTCACCTGACAGATTAATGCATGGCTACACCTACAGATGGAGTATAACTTTGATTTGACATACCCTGAGGCTTAGAGCATTAATACTACAGAGTGCGCATAGTGCCACCTCATCCATGTTGCGGCGTGAAGCCATCATCAATAATCAATCAATAAATACTGTTCTACATTTAGGGCAGTCACCCAGGTGGCAGATTCCCTATCTGTTGTTTTCCTAGCCTTAAATGATTTCAAAGAAATTGGAAATTTATTGAACATCTCCCTTGGTAAGTTATTCCAATCCCTAACTCCCCTTCCTATAAATGAATATTTGCCCCAATTTGTCTGCTTGAATTCCAACTTTATCTTCATATTGTGATCTTTCGTATTTTTAAAGATGCTACTCAAACTTATTCGTCTACTAATGTCATTCCACGCCTCTCTTCGCTGACAGGTCGGAACATACCACTTGTTACAAAGCATCACTCATTTTTGTTCCGTATTGAAAAATAGCGATCTCACTTAGTTTACAAAAGGAGTATATCTTTATCTTTGAATAGGTGGGGTAAAAGATATACTCCTTTTTTAAACTAAGCGAGACATACCACTTATTACATGTGATAAATATAATTTTTGATCCGTATTGATGATATTTCATTGGAATAATAACAATAAGTTAATTTATTAATTTGACCACCTAATCAATAGAATAAGTCTTGTCTTTGTTGATATACATTGACATGTTAACTATATTGGTACATGTTTCGCCTTGTATATAGGCATCATCAGCCATTGCCTTAACCTTGAAATAAAATCAGGCACCTGATTTACATATATATAAAATAAAACTAATTATTTTAAAACCTTTGAGAGCCTGAACTAAAATTAACATATGGTAAAAGACTTGTATAATGTTGTTTTTAAAGATATTGCAATGAGTGAGGAGTTTACAATTAGTGAAAGTATTTGCAATATTGACATTAGGAGGCTATTATTATAATTAAAATGAGCAAAGCAACAGTCTGTTATAAACAAGTGGTAAGATTGGTATAAAATTATGTTGATCGACCAGCGGTCACAATTAGACAATGACGAAAATGACGATCAAAATCGTATTTATTCAAAAAATAATGTTGAATGAAATAATGTCGAAGGATGGTCAAGTGACCTGTAAATATTTGTTTACATGAGATAAAAGTCGAAAGTCAATGGCATATGGTGAAGTTGTGGTTCACTTTGATGAAAAAATACAAAGTTGTAGTTGAAGGTTGATGAACGATGTTTAAATTGGACCTTTATGGACCATCTCAATTTGATGTAATGCTAAAATGTTAAGAATATGGGTTTATTGACATTCTAGTCGTAGCTGCCTCTGTGGATCCGTGGTAGAGTGTTGGCCTCCGGATCCCAAGATAGCGGGTTCAAACCCGGCAGAGGTAGTCGGGTTTTTGAAGGGCTGAAGAAAGTCTATTCGACACTCCATGTCGTACGATGTTGGCATGTAAAAGATCTCTGGTGATACATTTGGTATTTACCCGACAAAATTAATTAAATCTCAGCCATAGATGCCCAAGAGAGATCCGGTTTACTCTGTCTTCCATCTAGCGGACCTAGAGTAAAACGGAACGTAAAAATTGACGAGCAGACAGCCAGATGGCGTCAAATCGAAATGTCTGCACACGGTAGTTGAGGCCATACGATTATTGTTATTATTATTTATTAGTGGAAATCGTGAACACTTGCCGTTTGACTATGGTGAGGGTAACTTGTTACGTTATAAGCTAAAAGTTGTTGACGACTGTCGACTTCTTACTACGAGTGTTATAGCTGTAGGTTTGTGTTGGAAGGGGATCTGTTTGTGAAGGTGTGGCTATGGGCTTATTTGTAGTACTTGGAGGGGAGCTACTCTTGGTGGGAGAGAAAGAGGAAAGTGTATTGCTGCGCGTATTGTAACGGTGAGATGCCCTTGGAGGGAGCGATATTAGAGTGGGTATGGCTATGGGTCTATTGGTTGCATTTGAATTGGAGGTACTGGCGGTGAGGGGAAGGGAGGGGAGTGTATTAGTTGTAGAGGAGGTGGGAGTGCTTATTAATTTGAGGTTGAAAATTTTTAAGAATATATTGGTGAGGGGAATTGATTCTTATAATAGAAATAAAATCTGTTCATACAAGGGACTTATTTTATCAAAAATGTCGTTTAACTTATCTTTGTTAAAATGCTGGTCGAGGAAAATGAATAAATTTTCGTATTCTGTCATGAGTTTACCTTTTTTGACACTCTTGAGGATATGAAGGTCTTGTTCTATTGTAGTGAATTTACGTCCTGTGTCCCTCATGTGGTTGGCAGTCGACAGTCGTCGATAACTTTTAGCTCATAACGTAACAAGTTATTCTCACCATCATCAAATGGTAAGTGTACACGATTTCCACTTAAATATTTTATTACGATTTTTTCACACTTCTGGTTTCCTTTTACAGATTCAACTGTCACATTGCCTTTTCGACTAGAATGTCAATAAACCCGTATTCTTAACAACGTTTTAGCATCACATCAAATTGAGATGGTCCATAAAGGTCCAATTTAAACATCGTTCATCAACCTTCAACTACAACTTTGTATTTTTTCATCAAAGTGAACCACAACTTCACCATATGCCATTGACTTTCGACTTTTATCTCATGTAAACAAATAATTACAGGGTTATGAATTTCATGTTGTTGGTCCGTATTGAATTGAGAATAACATATGAATAGTAACACAGTAAAGGTTTCCACCTATTCAATACTAATATGTATTTACAATATTATAAATTACATGGAACTAGTTTCGACCCACCTAGGAGTCATCATCAGCCATATTAAAGCATACATAAGTTTTTGTCGAATCCTAAAACGTTATTTTTAACTGTAATAATTTATAAAGTGAAGTGTGGTAATGAGATGAGAAATGTTAGTATGGTACAGGTGAGTAGTAATTAATAATAATACGAGGGATATATATACAAAGAAGTTTGGAACAAAGTACAAGTGGGGTGCTTAGTGTTGTAAAAATATAAACTCATGGATATCAGTAGTCTTCGTACTAAAGAATACAATGTAAAATAACACATATAAACATATGTACAAGTATGTACAAAGTCTGGAGAGTAAAAAGTGATACTCTTTTAATGCCGAGTCGGCTTGACACCGATCAGCTTAAGCAGAGAAATTAGGCATTTGGTGTATTAAAGCTGTGTTGACTGGCTGCGTTGTTGATTGTTGGACGTGAAGTTATTTTTGAATTTCTGGTTAAGAAGAAGGTGGATACTGTGCGTGGATGTATTAATTCTCAGTTCTTAGCGGAAACCAAATTGGACCTGTTAAAATGGAGAAAGCCGGTAAAAACAAAAAACGGAGATAGGAAAAGGTTAACATAAAGTGGAAGGACGCTTACCTCGCGCTGCGGTGTGTGTAGCATAGCTGATGGTGTGCGACTGGTGGCGGGAAGTGAAATGTGGGCAGAGAGAAGGGCAGGCGCGTGCGGGTTAGGAGGGGGTTAGGAAGAGTGGGGGTGGCTTGGGGCGGGGTGGGGGTGGGAGGGGGGAGCCTTAAGGCGGGGCTGAAGGGTGCGGGAGAAAGGGTAATTGTCTCGGAAAAGTACCTTTGATTAGAGTTAGGATTGAGTTTTGGTTGGCTGCGTTATTGTTTCTGAGGAAAGTGATGAATAGATCGAAGAGTATGTTGGGTTTCTCTGAGATTTCATTGAGATTGTGACTGGCATTGAAGTATTGGTCTAGGTGTATGTAGTAATTTTCCACTATGTTGAGTAAAGGGCCCTTGTTTGCTAATTCGAGGATGTGCATGTCCTGTTCGATATTGGTGAAATTATGGTTATAATCATACAACAGGTTTTCAGCCATCGGCCAACACATGCATGATTATAACCATAATTTCACCAATATCGAACAGGACATGGACATCCTCGAATTAGCAAACAAGGGCCCTTTACTCAACATAGTGGGAAATTACTACATACACCTAGACCAATACTTCAATGCCAGTCACAATCTCAATGAAATCTCAGAGAAACCCAACATACTCTTCGATCTATTCATCACTTTCCTCAGAAACAATAACGCAGCCAACCAAAACTCAATCCTAACTCTAATCAAAGGTACTTTTCCGAGACAATTACCCTTTCTCCCGCACCCTTCAGCTACGCCTTAAGGCTCCCCCCCTCCCACCCCCACCCCGCCCCAAGCCACTCCCACTCTTCCTAACCCCTTCCTAACCCGCACGCGCCTGCCCTCCTCTCTGCCCACATTTCACTTCCCGCCACCAGTCGCACACCATCAGCTATGCTACACACACCGCAGTGCGAGGTAAGCGTCCTTCCACTTTATGTTAACCTTTTCCTATCTCCGTTTTTTGTTTTTACCGGCTTTCTCCATTTTAACAGGTCCAATTTGGTTTCCGCTAAGAACTGAGAATTAATACATCCACGCACAGCATCCACCTTCTTCTTAACCAGAAATTCAAAAATAACTTCACGTCCAACAATCAACAACGCAGCCGGTCAACACAGCTTTAATACACCAAATGCCTAATTTCTCTGCTTAAGCTGATCGGTGTCAAGCCGACTTGGCATTAAAAGAGTATCACTTTTTACTCTCCAGACTTTGTACATACTTGTACATATGTTTATATGTGTTATTTTACATTGTATTCTTTAGTACGAAGACTACTGATATCCATGAGTTTATATTTTTACAACACTAAGCACCCCACTTGTACTTTGTTCCAAACTTCTTTGTATATATATCCCTCGTATTATTATTAATTACTACTCACCTGTACCATACTAACATTTCTCATCTCATTACCACACTTCACTTTATAAATTATTACAGTTAAAAATAACATGTTTTAGGATTCGACAAAAACTTATGTATGCTTTAATATGGCTGATGATGACCCCTAGGTGGATCGAAACTAGTTCCATGTAATTTATAATATTGTAAATACATTTTTTTTTTTTTTATTAGTATTGAATAGGTGGAAACCTTTACTGTGTTACTATTCATATGTTAAATAATTACAGGTCACTTGACCATCCTTCAACATTATTTCATTCAACATTATTTTTTTAATAAATATGATTTCGATCGTCATTTTCGTCATTGTCTAATTGTAACCGCTGGTCGGTCAACATAATTTTATAGCAATCTTACCACTTGTTTATAACAGACTGTTGCTTTGTTCATTTTAATTATAATAGCCTTCTAATGTCAATATTGCAAATACTTTCACTAATTGTAAACTCCTCACTCATTGCAATATCTTTAAAAACAACATTATACAAGTCTTTTACCATATGTTAATTTTAGTTCAGGCTCTCAAAGGTTTTAAAATAATTAATTTTATTTTATATATATGTAAATCAGGTGCCTGATTTTATTTCAAGGTTAAGGCAATGGCTGATGATGCCTATATACAAGGCGAAACATGTACCAATATAGTTAACATGTCAATGTATATCAACAAAGACAAGACTTATTGTATTGATTAGGTGGTCAAATTAATAAATTAACTTATTGTTATTATTCCAATGAAATATCATCAAAACGGATCAAAAATTATATTTATCACATGTAATAAGTGGTATGTCTCGCTTAGTTTAAAAAAGGAGTATATCTTTTACCCCACCTATTCAAAGATAAAGATATACTCCTTTTGTAAACTAAGTGAGATTGCTATTTTTCAATACAGAACAAAAATGAGTGATGCTTTGTAACAAGTGGTATGTTCCAAGCTGTCAGCGGAGATATAGCGTGGAAGAACATTCGTAGACGAATAAGTTTGAGTGGCATCTTTAAAAGTAGGAAAGATCACAATATGAAGATAAAGTTGGAATTCAAGAAGACAAATTGGGGCAAATATTCATTTATAGGAAGGGGAGTTAGGGATTGGAATAACTTATCAAGGGAGATGTTCAATATATTTCCAATTTCTTTGAAATCGTTCAAGGCTAGGAAAACAACAGATAGGGAATCTGCCACCTGGGTGACTGCCCTAAATGCAGAACAGTATTTATTGATTTATTGATTGATTATTGATGATGGCTTCACGCCGCAACATGGATGAGTTGGCACTATGCGCACTCTGTAGTATTAATGCTCTAAGCCTCAGGGTATGTCCTACCTTTCTATCACGTTGACTTTTAATTACGACAAGAACAGCTTCATGATCACTAATACCATCCATTACTTTGGTTACTCTATAGAGCTCATCTGGTTTTACCAGCTCCACATCCAGGATATTTTTCGCTCTAGTTGGTTCCGTCACTTTCTGAATCAGCTGTCCTTCCATATTAACTTATTTGCCATTTGTTGGTCATGCTTCCTGTCGTTCGCATTTCCTTCCCAATTGACATCATGTAAATTCATATCTCACACTACAGTCACATTCCTTTCCATGTCGTTTCCCACATAGCTGATTATCTTATCAATTAATTCTGAATCCGTGTCAGTGCTACCCTTTCCCGGTCTGTACACTCCAAAGATATTGAGTTGCCTATTATCTTTAGAAATGAGCCTTACACCTAGAATTTCATGTTTCTCATCTTTAACTTTTTCGTAGTTTACAAATTCTTCTTTCACCAGAATGAATACTCCCCCTCCCACCATTCCTATCCTATCTCTACAATACTTACTCCAGTTCCATGAGAAATTTTCTGCATCCATTATATAATTTCTCAGCCATGATTCAACTCCTATTACAATATCTGGTAAATATATTTTCTGTTAAATTACTTAATTCCATTCCTTTCTTTACAATACTTCTACAGTTCAACACTAACATTTTTACGTCATCCCTACTTGATTTCCAGTTCCCTGTTCCCTGATCACCGCTCCTTAGGCCACCCTGTTTCTCTGAATGTACCTCCCTATTACCCTTCCAAACAGATTGCCTAACTTATACATACCACCGCAGTTTAAGTGAAGGCCATCTGAGCGCAGATCGCTATCTCCTACCCGCCCATTAGGATCAAGAAATTTCACTCCCAGTTTCCCGCATACCCACTCCATAGTCTCATTTAAGTCCCCAATCACCCTCTAGTCAGTATCTCTCCTACACGGTATGCCACTGATAACAATCTCCACTTCCTTAAACTTCACCCGTGCTGCATTTACCAGATCCACACATCTCCAACGATGTTGGTACTTATATCAGCTTGCCTTACGTTGTTGGTACCAACATGAAACACTATCACCTTCTCCTTCCCCTCCTCCCTCTCTTCTACTTTCCTCAACATCTGCCTCAACCTAATTCCTGGATAACACTCTACCCTGGTTCCCTTTCCTCCACACACTTTCCCCATGTGTCTTAACGATGGAATCCCCCATGATCAGAGCCTCAACCCTACCCACGTCATTTGATCCCCTCTCCTCTTGGTCAGCCCTATCTTTCCTGATAGCTGCAGAAGCTACTTCCTCCTCCCTTTTCTCCTTCCCATGACCCTGTTCCACCTGTCTTCTTATCCTCTACTCTACATTTCCCTTTCGTACCTTTTCCCTTTCGCCTACTTCCACACATCTCAGCAACAGTTCCCTGTTCCTCATGTTCCCTCTGTTGTTCTACCTGGAGTGACTCGTACCGATTTCGCACATCAGTTGACTGATCAGTTGACTGGAGGGTAGTTCAATGCAGATTCTGAGAGAATATAAGGAGATTGTCAAACAGTGACATTCGAAAAGGCGACGAAAACTGAATATGAGATGTACCCTGCTTAGCTGTTGTGGTTAGGCATAAATGACAATAAGAACCATGGACATAAATGCGTAATTACGACAGAAATCCTTAAAACCAGAAGGGACCTACTATACGATACACCCTCACTATGATAGTATTTTTGTAAGTATTACATCCGCGTGAGTAACACTAATTGTTTAATGTTAATTATTCATTATAATGTAAGAGACAAGTAAATTTCACCAATTAGCGCATCATATTGGGATTAATAGCTGAAAGGTAACATTTGAAAATTGTCCGTAAGGAAGTGTAGCCTAATTTTAAATATTTATGTGACTGACATCTACAACAAACACTTCATAACTTTCATGAACATCTTTAAAATATTGTATTTACCATGCCTGGTGTACTTTTGACGGAAATAGGCCTTTCAAACGAATGTCCAAGCACAAGACAAAGAGTGACACACAGCCTACAGGACCATTATAGAAAGAAAGGAACACAAGTATCATACTTAAGTGAACCATACACCACCAAAAGATGTCAACAAAAATGAACTGTCCAGGGTAAATGATAAACAGGTACCATAACAGGAAATATTCACTTATCATAAGTTGTAAAAATTTGCAATACAGTTGGGTCAACTGCATATCAATTGGCACTGGCACCTATTTATGCCTATGAAGCAGGGATCTGTTCAAATATGGTGCTTTAACGACAAAATAATAATAATAATAATAATAATAATAATAATAATAATAATAATAATAATAAGCAGAAGAAGACAAAAAAAGGTGATAGAGCAGATCCTAACAACTACCACGGCATTTCCATCACACCTGTAACATATAATGCACAATCTAAAGGGGCCCATAGACCTGCAATATTATTGCGCAATATCGGCGTTTGTGCAATATAACTGATAGTGTGTATTTAATATTGAAGGGTTGTGCAATATATTGTACGAAATCAAAAAAGTTTTAAATATATTGCGCAAATTGCAAAATACTGTGCCGTGTGTTGGCAGTATTGTGCAATATCCCGTCCTCCCGCCAGTTGGTATCTACATGTGGGGGAGAATGTATCGTGGTGGCAGACAAATAGGTGGTGAAAAAGTTTATTTTGGAATTTATCGAAGTGTACCATGGCCTTCCGGTTCTATAGGACGTAAAGAGCAAAGATTACAGTAATCGCGTTAAAAAAGGTGAACAGAACGAGGTGCTTACCTACTGAGAAATATCGCAAAAAATACCCGAGTGCCGACAAGCAGGAAGTTTTTAAAAAAAATCAGTTATCTGCGTACAAACTTCTGAAAGGAAGTGAAGTGGCTTTGTGATACAGAAAAGAGTGTTCACCAAACAAAATACCTGCATGGACTGACTGTATATTGCCACGCATATTGTACGTCTATGACCGCTTTGCACAATATATTGCACAACCATCAATATTATCTCCACATGATTCTATTTATTGCACAACTCCGATTGTTGTGCAGTAATATTGTACGTCTGTGGGCAGCTAACAATATATTGTACAATCCATTTTGCGCAATAATATTGCACGTCTGTGGGCTCCTTAAAGCACTACAGAGGAGATTTTTGGGAACAAGTGGATCACCAACTAGGTGAGTATCAAGCGGGATTTAGAAACGGAAGATCATGCGTTGATCAAATCTGGAGTCTGAAACGTGTACTAGAGAATCATATCTCAAAGGATATGGTAGTTGTTTTTGTAGACTTCAAGAAGCCGTACGATTCAGTTGACAGGGAAGTGCTATTCAATATATTGGTGGAATTTGGAACCGACGCCAAAACAAGGGCAATTATTAAACAGATTTTAAGTTGATGGGACAGATCTCCAAGCAGTTCGAAATTAAAACAGGAGTCAGACAGGGTGATGGACTGTCACCAATTCTTTTCAACTGTGTGTTGCCGAAGATTATCTGGGAATGGGAAAAAGAACTGGACAGAAAAGCATTACTTAACCAAGTATACATTGGAGGGTCAAAAAGTAGTGTCATGATTAATTGCCTTGCCTTTGCTGATGACCTTGCGCTGTTATCTAGGAATACTGACACAGATATAGAACAGCTGAATGTACTAAAACTACAAGCAGAAAAAGCAGGCCTACAGATTTATTTCGAAGAAACTAAATATATAACAAACATCAAAATAGCCCTTCGGTACCTGAAGACAGAGCACGGTAAAATAGAAAGAGTTGATAGCTTTAAGTACTTGGGTGAAATAGTGCAATTGAAAACTAATGAAAGAGAAGCAAACAACACCAGATGGGAGGGGATGGCTGCGGATTTTCGTAGGACATGTCCTATATACAATAAGAAAACCATCTCCAGACGAGCTAAACTAAGGCACTACAGTAAAGTGATAATGGAATGTCTGTATGCTAGTGAATGCCTCCAAATGACTGGGAAAGCAGGACGGAGAGAAGCTGAGAAATTTGAAAGAAAGATCCTTCGCAAAATAATGGGTGCAAAGTTTGTGGATGGTCAGTATAGGTTGCGAGGAAGGAAAGAATATTACCATGACAATGAAAGGTTAACTGAGTCCATGAGAAAACTGAGACTTCAATTCTATGGGCATTTATTTAGAATGGATGAGAAGAGACTAACAAAAAGGATTTTCACAATACTAGATAGCAGACCTAAAGTGTCGGACACATGGTTCAGGGAGGTGAGAAAGGATCTCAGACAGGTGGGACTAAATTCAGAAGACATCTCAAACCGAACAAAGTTTAGGTCAGTGATCGACAAAGTCCAGGGATTCCATGACGAACCAAAACTTAACCGTGGGTGGACAGAAGAAAGAAGGCAGGCTGCCAGAGAAAGGATGCTAAAGTTTTGGACTGTAAAGAAGGCTTCCAGAAACATGTAACTGTTACCTGTTACCTAACGTGGTCGCTAATGGCCGTAAACAAAAATATAAATATATAAATGATGATGATGATGATGATCTACACAGGTAAAATTTCACTCCACTGCCACCTACTAAATTAAGTTTAGTTTAAAGCCCAACATAAACTAATGCACATGCCACATTTTAAGTAGGCCTAAAAATAGGGTGTAACATCTGAAGAAAAAGAAAACATCCTGCAGCATTCAGTATTGTTGTTCCCAGTGTACAGAAACAAGACATGCCAGTATAGAATTAATTTCTATACAAATCAATCGGACTCATAGGCAGAATGATTAGAGGAAATATGCCTAAAAGCGGAACACTAATACAAATCATTGAAACTAGCATACCTCACCAGCATCTTCTGACATAAGCAACCTGAGTCTATATAAATATTCCAGTCACAGGAAGCATAGAAATCCTCATATAGGCCTACACACTGTAACACGTTTATATAACAAATGCAATAATTATATTATAAAGCAGCCTACCTTACATTACTGGTTCCTGAATAGAACAGTCTTTGTGTGGAAGTTTCGTACCCCCACACTGTGAAGTTTTTCTGTTTCAAGCTGTGCTTTATGGTGGAACCTCACTTAAAAATATTCCATCAAAACTGCACGCTTCAGCTGATGAATGTGGTTGTTAAGGGACGGAGAATCAAATGTATGCTCCTGAAGTTCATCAAACACTTCTCTCCTAGCATGGTTCAGTACTGCCATTACAAGTACATTTAAAGGGTCCTTCATCCTTGTCATTTTGTGCTGGAATTGTCGCATCATCTTTTTTCCTTCCCTGCAGAGGTAAACCAGATCTAATGATGGGGTAGAAAGGCCACCTGTTTTGTCTCTTCAGGAATGCTGAATGTGAAACTGCTGTTTGGAGAACTGCCTTGCAAACATCACAGTTCACTGCTTTTTGTAATCTTTTCACAACAAAACCTGCTATATATTCCACTACATCCTCAACATACAATGTCAAGTTGGCTGGGTGTGGAATGTAGTCATGATCATGATTAACAACAAGTACATCAGTAGTGTTGGCAGGCAGATGAATAGGATCACCGGTTATTTGAGTTCGGTCTCTACTGGTGGGATCCTCAGATAACACCACAAAAGGCTATGCGGTTATAGGGAAACTAAAAAAAATATGTAAGCTGTTGTTTTCTTACCTCAAGCATGCAAGCAGCATCTTCAGTTATAATTTTCTCCTTCAGATGGTTACTAAGGCTTTCCCATTCTGCAACTGATTAATAGCTCGCTGGTACTTCTGTCTTTCCAAACTTAGCTTCTTATGGGATTTATGAATAACTTCCCTGGCAACCTGCATGAAGGCCTGGGCTTTCCTTGGTGACTTTACCATTTCCTCAGTGTAATCACCAACATAACATTTTCTGAACACCTTTGTTTTAGGAAGAGACTCATTCTCCTCTTCCTGAGGAGCAGTGAAAAAATATGAAAATTATAAGGGTCAACAACAAAAATGTCTTACTCATGTGTAATATAAGAGTAACCTAATATGCTGCAATAGATGTTGCAGTTGAACAGTATGTTAAATATTTTAAACACAAATATTTCACATAAGGATGGCGTGCCACACTCCTGCATAAATCTATGGAAAATAATAATGAAAGAAGAAAATCTGCTCACACAGAACTTGTTGATGCAACAGGATCCACTTGAAGTTTCCTCTTCACAGGAGGTTTTCTCCTCTTCTCAGCTGGTAAAAGGTGCGGTGGAAAATTAAAAATTGTTGGTACTGTGTTTGGCTTCAGTTTAACTCCCACACCAAATGCTTCATTATGAAAACATTCTGGTGAAAAATGCTTAGAGCATAATCTTGAATGCTTTGCAGACAAATTATTTCTTTTTAATGCTACTACCCACTGTCTCATCAGCTGGAAAACTGAAATCAATTAAAGCACAATATTCAGAATTGCTGTAACCCAGAAACTGGAATTGTAACCAATAAAATAAATTACATGTAATTGTACGTATTCTACAGATACCTGACAACTGTATGAAACCCCTTACATCATCATCATCATCATCATAGTGCCACAGGAAGAGAAAGTTTGGAAGGGAATTGCACAGGGTATTATAATCGGTCCGTTACTTTTCTTAATATACGCAAATGATTTAGGGAGCAATATAACATCAAAAATAAGATTGTATGCAGATGACATAATTGTTTATAGGGATATAAATAACATTGAGGATTGTTCAGAATTACAAAGGGACCTTGGGAGTATCCAACAATGGGTTGAAGAAAATAATATGAAGGTTACAAACAGGAGCTTTAAAACTGAATTTGAATATACTTTGGATGAGGTAGTTACCCCAAAAGACATTTTACAGGTGTGAGATTTGAAAGTAATTTGCACTGGAAGGGTCATGTTGTTGACATTCTAGGGAAAGCATACAGATCGTTACATGTCATGATGAAGCTACTTAAAGGATGCAACAAAGAATTAAAAGAAAAAAGTTACTTACGTATGGTTCGTCCATTATTGGAATATGCAAACAGTGTTTGGGATCCTCACCAAGAATACCTAATAAAAGAAATAGATAGTGTACAGAAGAAAGCAGCAAGATTTGTAACAGGGGATTTCAGGAGAAAAAGTAGTGTATCAGAAATGTTAGAGGAACTTGGGTGGGAAACTTTAAGTAAGAGAAGGGAGAAAACTAGACTTGTAGGATTATATAGAGCCTATACAGGAGAAGAAGCATGGGGAGAAATCCGTGAAAGGCTTCAGTTGGAAAATAGTTATATCGGCAGAACTGACAAGTATAAAATTAGAAGGAATTTTAGCAGAAGCGATTTGGGTAAGTTTTCATTGGGAAGGGCGTGAAGGAGTGGAACAGTTTACCAGGGGTAGTGTTTGATCCTTTTCCAAAATCTGTACAGATATTCAAGAAGAGAATAAACAGCAAAGAAAAAATAAATGAAATGTTAGAAGGCATTCGACCAGTGCAGGTTATTGTAAATAAAAAATGTGTGTGAATAAATTAATTTCATCCCCTGGTCTAAGGAGTTTGGACAGCCGAAGTTGGGTACTGCCTGTAGGGGTGAAGTACAGTGGGGACTTCGAGGGCCCTGGGACCGCTACGGTAGCTGTGAAGGCCCTTCAGGAACTCTGAAAAGTGGTGGCAAAAGGGGCTCTGGTTAAGACACAACAGGTCGTTATGCTACTTAGGTTCCAAAATGGGTAAAAAGTAAATAATTAAATGCAATGTAAATTTTAATCTTATATCATTTGTATAGTATTATTTGAAGTAATTCCACATACTGTATATGAGTTGACTATGTTTGTAAGTACAGGAGATATTATAAGTAGAAGTTATTAAGGATGAGCTGTGTGTTTAATTAAAAAAATTGTTAGTGTAAATTGTATAATATTGTATTCTAGGAAAATTTTCTTCTTCTCTTGTTAATTTAAAATTTAGTGCTTGACAATAATGTATTTTAGTGTACCATTTGCCACCGAGGTAGACACCTCGTTTGCAAATAAAGAATTTTGAATTGATTTGATTTAGTCTGTGACTGTCCAAGAAACCAGAAATATTTAGGTAAATATTTACTTACTCGTGAAAGGAAATGCCAGATCCTTTTTTGGAGGTCTCCTTGCATCCGTACACTACGCAATAGTGCACCATAGAGGTGGGGACGGAGCGAGTAATACCGATGAGTAATCCGGTTGTAGCGGTAGAGCGCACCACCGATCCCCTCCGTTTACAACTGCGAGTACTCGCGGAGGACCTGAGCACAGTGTAGTGCACAACACACGTACGAAAGTACCTGTATTCAATCTGTGTTGTTTCGAATGTACGTATATATTTCCTACGCTTGTTATGTTTTGTAGATAATGTAAAGTCTGTTAGATTATATTTGTGGTGTTAGTGTGATATTTAAACATATTCGTAGATAGTAGTTATATTTTTAGAACATTTAAAGGAATTTAAAGAAATTTTTACAGAAAGTTGTTCCACAATGGCCACGAAAACCGTCGGATGCCTGGCAGTTTTTTGACATCACTGACAATAGGAAACACGCAAAATGCAAATTTTGTGGCCGCACATTCGCGACGGGTGGTGGCACATCAAATATAATATAATATAATATAATATAATATAATATAATATAATATAATATAATAACTGTATTTATAGAAGCATTCTACTGATAGCTGTTTGGCATTGGGACGTGTAGTACTATGTTGTCAGATATGTTTTGTAATCACATTTGCAAAGAAGGACATTCCAGTCAACGTTCATTTACGTAATTACTTTTGTCATCCTGTAGATGAAATTATGTCAGTGTTTATCATTATATTCTGATAAGATTCTTTATATTCAGGTTATTCTTCTCATTAACAGTGTACCGTATCACATGAACTTACGAAATAGTTGTTAATACATTACTTTTCTGTTAACTTCCAATCCCCTTGTATACAAACCCTTTCGGTAGGTATGCGCCATACTTTGTTTCACTATTCGAATGAGTTAACTATACGAGTAACTTAACATTTATTCCACATACTACCTCCTACTCCCTAGCAGTTACGTATATAACAATTATAGTGAATATATATGCAGTTATTTACAGTTGTTACGTTGTGAGAGAAGGGTATTAATAGAGGGATGCAATACCTTCGCAGTGCATACCTATAACGTGTTTAAACGTCCCGCGTCAGGACATTTACTCGGTAGTTCACTCGGTACTACCGGGTGATGACGTCACAACAACTGCTCCGCTCCGCTCCGTCCCCAGCTCTAGTGCACCATTGCTTCATTAACAGTAGCTAAGTCACTTTTAAGTACGCTAATCACTATTCTCGCCTATAACTCAATGTTCAAAACTCTCGCGCTACCCACCATTCAGCTGATTGAGATCTTTGCTTTAAGAATGTGACCCCATCAGCCATCTATGGACATATGATCGAAGCCCTGACTAGCTAAGGTCTCAAGGTATGCTGTACGACCATTGGAACCCCATTAACATTCACATACCAGACGTTACAAAACATGTTTTCCTAATTTGTTTGAACTGTGAATTTCCATAGGAATTTTTAAGTTTATGAAAATTATAATGATCTGGAATATCTCTGTATATTATTCCTCTTGTAACATAAAAGATTGGGAATTGTATTTTATAGTACTATTATCCACAGTTCATTGATATTTCTAATTTACTAATCTGCAAAAAGTATCGAGCATAATGAACGAATCTTGTGAGTAGAGTGAAGGTTGCCACACAGTGTTGCCATAGGCTGACGTGTCCCATTTGTGTTTCATGCTGATTGTTTGTGCAGAAGTGCCACTAGAGGGCATAAGTGTCCCTCCCTCATTCATAAATGCAAAGCATTGTCCTGTTATGTAGCACTGTATGCATAATACTCTTCTCTCTACAGCATTATTATTTCGATTACTGGTATAGGGATGATATTTGAGTTGAAACATTCTTAAAAATAATTTACAGTATTGTATTACTAATTTACTTGCAAGCATGGGACATTTTATAATTTTTATGATTCCGTAAATATGTATTGAATATAGTTTTTATTTTCTTAAAGGAGAACACAACACAAAAATCAAGTTGCCTCAGAATCAGAGTGTATCGGACAGTGTTCAACTATATATTTGCTTTTGCTGTGCGCCGCTCCGCAGGCCGGTGAACTAAGGAAACACGAGTCGCTGTGACGTCACTGCGCTGTAAGTGCTGAGCGAGCCATCCAGTTGATTATAGCAGTACGCGCTCAGCCGCTCTTCCGTTTACATGAAGTGTTGTTTATAATAATAGTGCGGTGTCTCTCGAAATGCCTTCCTGTAGTGTGTACGCCTGTAACAACGAGTAGAAACCGAAAGTGTAGAGAGAAAGAAATACATTTCCATAGGTTTCCAAATCGAAGTAAGTCGCCTCGAAGGTTTAGCAGTTGGGTACAATTTTGCAAGAGGAAACACTTTTCTCTCAGTAAGGGAGCTATTGTGTGCTCAGTGCATTTTAAAAATACAGACTATGATGAAACGCAACTTTCGAAAATGAAGGTGATGCCTACGGGAAAGCTGCAAGGTCCGAAATTGAAGCCAGGGTCTGTTCCTTCAATAAGATGTCTGGCATCGTCAGATGGAGATGCTTCTCAGGCAGGAATGCTCATTCATACGGAAGCCGCTTCACAAAATACACTGTGGAAGTACTCGTCAGAAACTAAAAAGAGCAGGACGGGAAGGTATGAGACTAAAAGACGAAAGGAGTTTGTTGACACAGTATTAAACGAAAGTGATAGCGATAATGATGTACACGACGTTCAGAATGATATGAGTGAAAATATTTTACCAGACAGACACGAATGTAGTGTAGAAATACAATGCGAGTTAGGAAGTGAAATAGCTAGAAAATACTTCGACGTTGCAACTTCCGGCACAGCCTTGAACAGTGACATAATGGGAGAACAGTTGAATGACAGTTTCTATGAACCAGATGAAAGTGACAGTGAGTGTTATATTAGAGATACTGACAACGAACACACTCAGGACGATGTACATATTACAGGTTCATATTTCTTTGTAGCGGGGACAAGTTTGCTCACACTCTTTGAAATTTGTTACATTTGTAAAAGTAAAGTGAATAACATTTCACATTACATTAAAGGGACTATGTTGTGCGTAAAATCACTTTGCAATTGTGGTAATAAAGTCCGTTGGTATTCTCAAGCTATGGAAGGAAAGAAACTGGAAGCAAATGTCCTATATCATCAGCATTATTGTTGTCAGGCATTCTGTTTGAACCTTTTCGGTCATTCTGCAAGTCCATTAACTTACATATGATGTCACGAACTGTATATGATATAATTATTCATAGAGTGTATGTCATTTTTTGTCATTTATTTCACATTGTATGTTTAGTCCTCAGTCCTAAGGCTGGTTGGATCCTCAACAGCTCTGCCATCAGCTGTCATAGATGGCCTAGGCATCACTGAAGAGGCGTTCTAGGGAAATGAGGAGTGAGGTAGTTTCCCATTGCTTTCCTCACTGTGCCAGAAGTTGCTATTACATATCAGTCTACCAAACCCACTGAAATGCATGTACCGACCGACCCTCTGAGCAACATTTTCATACCATTCATAGCAGGGACTGGCTGTACAAGGAATGGCATTACTAGCATCGCTCATACCTCAGTCACTTTCATATTGTCAAAGCCAAGGATAAGACAGAGACAGATCAATGAAAGTAACAAAATTGCTCTAGCCCATACCAGAAGACATAGTGCACTGTAAACACTAGGTCCTGCCAGCAAAAACTGGTCCGATAGTGGAGGGTGCTAGGGATCAAGAAAGGACTAATTGTTTGAAAAGCAGTGCCAAACCCATTTGGTTAGCCGGAGATGGCCAGTACGATTCTCCCTGCTTTTCAGCCAAATATTTAGTGTATTCACTAATGGATATAAATACAGGCCGCATAGCTGATTTGGAACTTGTTCAGAGAGTGATTGTGAAAGGTGATCTTGAAAGAGCTGCGTGTGAAATCGCGATGAGGAAGATTATACAGGAAGAAAATTGTAATATAAAACTCTTCCTTTCCAATAGACACAAAGGAGTAAGGTATTTACTGAGAACGCTGTATCCTGATATTGAACATGAATTTGATGTTTGGCACATATCAAAAAGTCTAATGAAAAAGATGAAAGCTCTCGATAAAAATCATCCAGAAGTCCAAGCGTGGAAGGCCAGTATAAATAATCATTTATCGTGGGCAGCACAAACATGTAATGGAAACAGTTCTGTGTTAATCGATAAATTTACGTCGATTTTGCATCACGTAAATAATGAGCATAAGTGGTTAGAAAAAAGTGAATGGAAATCCTGTGAGCATGATACTTTAACGGAGGAGGAAGAGAGAAAGAAAATGTGGATTAAAGGAAATTCAAATTCATACAAACAAGCTTAGGAAACTCTTACATAATTCTACTGTTTTAATTTCATTTCTTCATTTACAGCTTAAAGCCCACATAGGTGCCATCGGGTTCCGGAAATGTGTTCCTTATGGTGTTAACACATGCTGGTATGACAACTCTGTTCTTTTTACCCACGAAGTGAACTGTTCTATTTGATGGATTTAAAGCTGTCAGTAAAAGTTTCCTTGCCATGTTCTTTGATTTTAAGCTCACGTTATGCCTTGTCATTGTCAATACTTCACGGTCTAAAATAAGCCTTGTAAACGAGGGATTTCTTGTTATACACATAAATTTCTCAGATTTCACTGCTTTTACATTGTCTAATTCACAACAGCATACACTTTCTTCATCCGTATCCATGATGGTACACTCATTACATTTATACCGGCACGGCCTGTAGTGTTTAGCATATCCATGTCAAGATCGCTATCTGAATGGACATCAGCAAACGTCGTTCGTTCTGGCTCATACTGATATGGACGAATGATATTTACATCCATTATAAATAAAAATAAGCCCATTAACACTGGCAACAGAAGAACACGGCAGTAGCAGATGGAGTGCGGGAAAAGACTGCGCGAGTTTACTCCCAGCGTCAAGGCTGCCAGGTAGACTCTACAGCGCAGTGACGTCACGACCAGTTACTACTTCCGCACATAACTTGAGAATGGTTGGACATAGAGGCACCGGATTAATGGCATTGTTATTACATTCCCATAATACATATTTAGCAATGAATAACGAAATATGTGTTTTTGTGTTGTGTTCTCCTTTAAGAACAGTTGCCTTAAAACTTGACAAAACAACAAACGCAAGTCTTGTAATATTTGATCAGAGTGCCGAAAATCCTGATCACTCAAAAATAAAGCTGTGATACAGTATTTAACCTCCAGCAATGGAGTTTCCATAATTTCAGTAATTTTCCACTGAGTGATTTTCCCTGTAACTCCTTCACAGCATCAGTCATTCAACATTTTCCAAGTGCTTATTGTTGAGGAAAGGTTGGAAGAATTTTGAAAGTACCAGATTAGTTAACTGAGCATGATCACAGTCGAGACATTTAAATATTTCTTTAAACTTCGGTGCTGCAAATGACAAGAATTTTTCTATGGTAATTTTTCCTGCATAGTTTTCGCATGCTTGGTAAAATGTACAGAATTTCCTCAAGGGAAAGACAAATTTTCTGGAACAGATGCCGTGAAATTCCCTGATCTCAGTGCTTAAGTAAGCACATTAAAGAGCTGTCGCTAGCACAAGAAGATACGTGTTCCAAGTAGGATGTACAGTGTGATCTGGATTTCAATAGTTTTTCTGGCCGGATGCCCTTCCTGATGTCAACAACATCAGAAGAGTTAAATGAGATGAAATGAATGACTTAATATATATGATAGGAAGGGGAGGAGGGTAAAACCCGGTGTCAACATCACCTGCTGCTGTCAAATAGCACCAAGGGGTCTACTCAAGGCTTAGCATCTCCATCCAACGGATGGATCACCCTCAATAGAATCATATGCCCTTACTCCATAGAAACATGTCAGAAATAAAGTTAAAAGCTAATTTGCAACACCGATTCTATTTACCATGAATAGGCTATCCAGGAACCCATTGATGCTAATGCAGTTAGCTACTTCCAAATATAACCTCAAGCACTACTTGTTGTCTTTGGAACCTGGCAGGACTTTGAAGTCTCTAATATTTTATAACACCAGAATTGCTCAATGCTACATAAAGAATTAAGTTCTTAGAGAAGAATTTGAAATTTTAGGTACCGGTATTCATTTAGTGGGGAAAATATGTTCGCTTACCATTTGAGCAGTAGAAATGCTATTAAAAATCAAATGTTCTTTGCACTCCAGCATTCACCAAAATGGCTTCACCACTACTGCATAGCACCACACATTTCAGCTAGATAGCTGCTGTAAATTGTGTGTGTTTGATTGATGCTGCCTTCTCTTACTACATTATTTCTAAACTATTTCTGTAGATGACTGAGAAGTCCTGTTGGGTTTCCAAGTAACGTGCAGTTCCTACAGTGATGTTTAAGAGGTGAAACTTTAAAGCGCTGTAAGTAAACAAAGGGTTAAAGTAAACAGAATCATCGCTTCTGGCAAAATAGCATTATTTCATGTAGTTGGCATTTTAATTGTATCCTTTACTTGATGCAAGTCATTGCTTCCTGTTTGTTTATGATTTCTAAATCTATCAAACTGTTTCATCCCATTTTCCAAAATGGTAAACTCGTGTTGAAATGGGTCTTCTTAACCTCATTTGCACATCAAAATCATTTTCTGTTTAACCAAAAACTTCAATAAATTCTTCCATTTTCTAATGCTAATACTACATTCTAATTTTAGTATGTAAAGTATGGATGTTAGTTTAAACTCAGACTTAAACTAGATTAAAATAAACCTACTTTAAACTCATTTGGACCGAGCTCGATATCTGCACTGGCTTAAGTTCGGCCAGTATCCAGTATTCGGGAGATAGTAGGTTCGAACCCCACTGTCGGCAGCCCTGAAAATGGTTTTCTGTGGTTTCTCATTTTCACACCAGGCAAATGCTGGGGCTGTACCTTAATTAAGGCCACGGCCGCTTCCTTACCACTCCTAGCCCTTCCCTGTCCCATCGTCGCCATAAGACCTATCTGTGTCGGTGCGACGTAAAGCAACCAGAAAAAAAAAACTCATTTGGAGAAAACGTCCCTAAGGCAGGTAAACTCCCAATCTGGTATTTGAATTTCATCTTCAAGATTCACAATTTTTTCCCCCCTGATTTTATTTTCAGCTTGTGTTTTCACTCCACAGTTTTTTGTACTCAATTCTTTGTGCAAGAATATGTATGTGAATATCAAGAGATGTTAAGGGAGATTCAGCTCAGTACTCGTAGTTTCCACCAGAGGATAAAGTAAACTTAGTTGGTACATAAATGGACTGCAACATACAGGGCTTCTGGTATAAACCCAGACCATCCAGCGGCGTTTCTACTCTGAGACCTATGCAGCTATACGGAAGGAGTGCACATAGTTCTTGATCTTGCAAGGAGTGTGCACGTGTTCGACCTAGCATCAATAACCATTCTAAATCTCAGCTGTTAGCATGGTGAGACAGTTACAAGTAATGGGCTGAAGAAAATGATTAAGAAACTCGAGGAAACAGGTGAATTAGGTGTTGCACCAGGGAGAGGATGGCAGCCCATCCCCACAGATGTTGTTGATGAAGTTGCTGTAGCTATAGCAGACAATGTAGCACATTCTCCCAGTTCTGTAAACAGTGCTCAAGCTGTGACATGTGAATTGCCGCTACTCCGGTCAACAGTTCACAAGATTTTGCGGTGCATTTTACACTGGTATCCCTACGAACTTCATACTGTTTATGAATTGAAACCCCAAGATGTTCCACAATGTCGTGACTTTGCCCTTCGGTTTCTGGTGCTCGTGGAAGTGGACAACATGTGGCAGGAGAATATTCTGTGGACTGACAAGGTGCATTTTACGTTGGAGGGTGCATTGAATGCACAGAACTGTCTCATATGGGGTTCAACTCTTCGAAACGTTGTGCAGGAACAACCATTGCATTCAGCTTTTGTGACTGGTGTGGTTTTACAATCTCCTTCATTCTCAGTCCGTTTTTCTTTGAGGAGATGACCCCTCGTGGGCCTATTAGGTGTAAAGTGACATCTGCACATTATAGGGAACTCCTTGCGCAACACATGATTCCAGCTTTGCAGCTGTGACCACACCATTATTTTCATACAAGATGGAGCAACACCACATATCGCTCGCCAGGTGAAAGAATTGCTTTGAGAAACCTTCAGTAACTACTGCATTTTCTCTAGGCATTTTCCAGATGCGTGGCATTCGAGGTCCCCTGACCTAAATCCATGCAACTTCTGGTTGTGGGGATA
This sequence comes from Anabrus simplex, assembly GCF_040414725.1. Taxonomy (NCBI): domain Eukaryota; kingdom Metazoa; phylum Arthropoda; class Insecta; order Orthoptera; family Tettigoniidae; genus Anabrus; species Anabrus simplex. The sequence continues at coordinate 535,566,850 of NC_090265.1, read as the reverse complement.
TTCGAAAAATCGTGTCAATCAGGGACATGTCCGGTCTCTGCCTGATCTAAAGGCTAGCATATGACGACATGTCTCTCTGATTTCACCCATTATGCTGCGGGCAACTGTCGACTATACCATGTTACGGATACAGCATGTTGCTGAGTTCGGAGGCCATATTGAACAGTGTTTGTAACCATAAATACTAATAAACCTCCCAGAACCACTGTTATCATATGTTTGATCTTTCCTGCCTTTTTCCATGACCCCTACCATTTTTTACAACGCCATATTTTCACCCGGTGGCAAAACTTTAAACTAATATTTTTTTGTGGCATAATTCACAAGTACATTGCTTAGTTAGCATATCTGCAAAATTTCAGACCCCTACAATCATTACAGCCCGTGCTGTACCACGCTGAGTATCATAACTTTAATTGTGGACACCTGGTGTATCCTGGTTAACTCGCTTGCCATAAATAATGGATCTTAGGCGCCAACCTTCAGGCTTAAGGCTTAAGGCTTGAAGACAATAATTGTTGACGGTTAATAGTAATAAGTTGTGAGACTTTAGATCAGGGGTTTTCAAAAGGCGCCCCGCGGGCCGCATGCGTCCCGCGAAGCCATATTGTGCGGCCCATGAGAGCTTAATTTTTTTTTATATTTTTAAGGAATTTGAAAAATGTACCATAAAACATCTCATAGTTCGTTCAAAAAATTATCTCAAGTCAGAACTAATTCATTATTTAATATTATTTTCTGTTTTTAGGTATTCACTTGATCTGAATAGATTATTTTATATTAAAAAATGTAAAACCCTCATTCTTGCGAGAGCATACAGTATATTTTTGTATTGATATCATTTTCACTTGCATGTATATCTTGCCACAGTTAATATAAAATCAATATTTAAACATTTGAGAATATGTTTCAATAACTTACGTTTGAATATTGTCATACATATCTTAATGATGACATAAGAACGTTTGAATTGTCATGCAGACATGTATGATGTGCAACATTCAACTGTTTCATAATTTCCAACCTGTCTAAAAATGTTTTCGTACAAATGCACTGCCTACTTGATACAAAGAATCTTCACATTCATATGAAACCGGTCCCAACTCCACAGAAACTGAACTCTAATCACTGGTGTTAATGAAATGTATAAAATACACTCATAACAGCAAGTGGCTGGTCTGAAAAGGACACAGAAAAAATGAGCAAACGAAGTTGATGGAGAATTAAGTCAGCTGTTCTACGAGCGATGCGCCGTATCTCCCAGTGCAGGACGCGGCAAGAGCAGACGTGCGCCCCTCCATTGACCTCCATCCCCTTCACTCACACAGCAATAGACTTGCCCGGCAAGGCTTGCTGGCTGTTCCTCCCGTCTCCCTTCACTCGGTCGCACTTGCTTGATGTGTAGTGAAGTTTCACAAGTTACCGTACTGTCCATTTTGGAGGCTTTGTTTAGTGTTGAGTGTAAAGTGCTTGCGTCTTTTACAATAATAGAAAATGAGCAGAAGCTCAGTGAAACAGAAAATTTACAAGGAAAGCTGGGAGAGTGACTATTTAATTACTAACAACAGTGAGAAGCTTCAGTGTTTGGTTTGCATGTAAATAGCGTCTGTACCGAAGGAGTACAATGTTAAACGACATTACTTAACAATGCACGAGAAAAAGTATGCAGCATATAAGGAAGAAGCTCGACACGCACTGGTTGCAGATTTCAAAAAGAAATTATAACAGCAAACAGGTATGTTTGGTAAAGTCTTACAAAATAAGTTATCTTCTCTGTACGCCTCCTACGCAGTGTCGCTTGAACTTGCAGGGGCAAAAACACCTTCACTGAAGGCAGTCTTGTTAAAAAGTGCGCTATGGAAATGGCAAAGGCTTTTGGAGATGCTAAAATGGCTGAGAAATGTGAATCAGTGCCACTTTTCAACCAAACAGTACAGAGAAGGGTCACTGATATGAGAGAACAAGTAGCACTCATTAAGTTGGTTAAGGAAAGCACATATTTCTCACTATGCCTAGATGAAAGCACTGATCAGTCAGATGTCAGTCAGCCTCTAATATTTGTACACACCATCTTCGAAGACTTCAGTAGTAAAGAGGAGCTATTTGATGTCTGCTCTCTTCAAGGAACAACAAAAGGGGAGACATTTATGATGCTGTTAAAAGAACTATCGACAGAGTTGGAGGCTTAAGTAAATGTTCAGCCATTGTGACAGAAGGAGCGCCAGGAATGGCAGGGGCGAAGATAGGACTGACGGGATTGCTAAAAGAAAATAGCGTAACATGGCCAATGATCCACGTCTCATTCACGGTAGAGTTGTGTGGGAAATCAATTAAGAAAATGGAAGTTTTTGAATTTGTGGTTACAATTATTAATACGCTATGTTAAGAGGTTGAAATCGAGCCCTTTTTCATTAAAAAAATCAAAACGTTTCTGCTGGAAATTGACGCAGAATATTCGACGGTGTGTGGGTTTTTTTTTGCAATTCGCAAGGAAATCCCCGAATTTCTTAATAAGTTTGTCTCGTCAGATTCCTCAGAACTAGAAGAGAAAATTCAAAGCTCAGACTTTTTAAAGCAGTTAGTTTTCCTAACAGACATAAAAAATGACCTTTATACCTTTATCTGAATCCTCAAGGAAGAAACCATGAGGTGTCAGATATGGTGGAAACTGTTAATGGATTTCGAAACAAACTGAAAATTTTCAAATGTTCCTTAGAAAACAATGAATGGACTCATTTCCCTTGTTGTCTACAATTACCAGTGGAGAAGGACCAAGAAACCATACATTTTTCGGATTTCAGTTCAAACATTCAAGAGATTATTGAAGAATTCAACACACGATTGAAGGAAACAAAAATTCTGAAAAGCTGTATACAACTTTACATGAATCCTCTTGGTGCTGCAATTGAGGAACAAGAACCACAACTACACCTTGAGCTGTGCGATCTACAAGCCGATACGTTCCTACAGACAAGACAAGAAAAGGGATCACATTTTTAAACCTGCTACCCAGCAAAAAATACCCAAGTTAAGACAATCTGGAGTAAAAATGACTTCGTTGTTTGGGAGCATGTACATATGTGAAAGTGTATTTTCATCTATGAAATTCATTGGTAGATGCAGCTGATCGACCACACTACTCCCACTAAACTGTCCTTCTTTAAGTTTGTTTTGACTACATTATTAATTTCAATTATTCTTAAGGCATTTTTTCTTTTTTGTGATTCGTCAAATATTAATTCAAATGAACTGTCATTGTTGGGTGCTCTTCTTCAGAATTCAGTTGTCCCGGGTATAATAGTGTTAATTTTTAATTTCACTCCTTTATGCTGATGTACAATAGTGTTTTAAGCATCAAACCTTCATTTCAATTGAAATATGAACATTATTTCATACTGGTACCTCTGTTCTATTTGTAGAATTTTATGAAAATTGGTCTGTTATTAAAGTGCGGCCCGCGGTCACACCTAAGGTTTCCAATGTGTCCCTCGAGCCCTTACTAATTGGAAACCCCTGCTCTAGATTTTCCTAGAGTTGGGGTGATAGGACACTAATCATTAAGTACAAATAAGCTAGGGAACCAAGGATAATTAGTAAGAATTTATTAAAGTTGGAATGAAAGTAACGACTTATTTGAAAGATAGGTGGGACTGTGAGTTCACAAGAACTGAAGAGAAGAGGGAGTAAGAGAAAAAGTGAATTTAATGAAAATCTAATAAAAGGAAACAATTACGTGGAGACTTGCAGTAATTTATTCCATTAGATCACCGTTTGTAGATTCTCTCATCTGGATTTGTTCAGTTCCAGGTGCTGTTTCCATCTTCTCTCGTAGTGCCTTTGTCATCTCTCTTGTAGTGGCTTTGTCGTCTCTCGTAGTAGGGTACCAATCCTACCTCTGATGCATGCATTGCCCACTAATTGGATAACAACTTTCCTGTCCTTAACACTTCCTATATTACTCATTCTGTCATATTGGTAATGAGCCCTAAATTCAATATCAAAACCACCTTGGGTTGCGTTCATGGGCATAGTACATTTTTATTGTTCCATATTACTGAAATGTTGCATAACTAAATATAAAACAAATACTACTGTTTGAGACAAGTCAAAATCTGTCTCTCGCTAAGTTTATCTCTCGTCATTGAGATAGCCAGTTCTCAATGAGTATGTGTGAGTATTGCTCTACTCATATGTGGAGTGAACTTGTAAACTAAAACAGAGAACAACATCCTCTTGTTATTGGTCCTGTCTTCTCTCATATAATAAAAATGTTGAGAAAGACCTTCTTCCTCTGTCATAGTGACCATCAGACACTAAGACCCTCCCATGCTCTTGTCATTGAAGTAAATTGACTCTAAAATCTCCCTCCATCTTCCATATCACATAGTCCAATAAGATCTGATATTCTACCCCTTCTTCTTTCCATTGTTGTACATCCATCATCTGGTTCTGTAACGATCATTCACATAGGTTGAAAGTTTGCGGGCTTCGTAAGCGTCAAGCAGTAAGCTTCAAAAAGTGGGAGTTGACAAATTCCAACTGCCTTGCTCGAAGTTGGTGGGGACAGGATAAATTTGTAATCTCGATGACATCTTTTGCATGATACAGAGCATGGTGTGTCCGGTCGACTGACCTCGGGTTACTGGAGATTATTACAAGCTATTAATAAGCGTGATGTGCAATACTTTACTCAAGACTCAACTCGTTCAGTATTCGGTGCATTGCTGTAATACAAAGAAGACAGATAATAATGTGAAATAATGCAGCCAGTCTGAGTTATGAATGGTGTGAAAATGTTGCTCATAGGGTCGGTTGGTGCACACATTTCTGTGGGCTTGGCAGACTGATATGTAGTAGCAACTTCTGGCTTGGTGAGGAAAGCAACGGTAAACTACTTCACTCCTCATTTCCCTAGTACGCCTCTTCAGTGATGCTTAGGCCATCTATGACAGGTGATACGAGAACTGTTAAGAATCCAACCAGCCTTAGGACTGAGGACTAAACATACAATGTGAAATAAATGACAAAAAACCCTATGAATACGCATGATAATCTAGAATGACTTGCGACAAATTAAATATTTACATATTTCAAACTAAATACACAGTTTGATAGTTTTATGTACATGCTGTGATGTTCAAAACATCACATAACTTACAGCAATAACTTGCAGATACTGTTTACATGTACTTGCAGTGCCAGACAATCAAAATGGCAACATATATGCAGATCATGTGCTGCAACTCTTAATTCTTATGAAAGAAGGAAAAAAAGGAGGAGAGAGAGGAAGGTGTGGGTTAGGGACTGGATGCTCAGAAGACCACAGTACGAAACCTACAATAATTTGCTGTGAGAATGGAGAGTATAGAAAACAGATAGCTTTCAGAATGTTTGTAGAATGTCTACAAATGATCTGGAGTGTTTGACGTTCATTAGAATGAAGCAGAAATGTGCTACCTGACAAAGTTTCTGCATGGTTTTCCCCTAGATATCAAACTCGCAATAAACGGACCCACCCATTTCATACCCACGGTAAACGATAGAGAGGAAAAAATGTTGCTAGAAAATGTTATTTCACTTTCTAATTCAACTATTTAAACTTTCTGTGTTTTGGCAACTTTACATTCGGTGCATGTGGGCATATTTTATTTCCTGTGTTTTCAGGTTGTGCCATTTTCTCAGTATTACTCTCTCGCCTAAAATGTTCAATCGCCTGGTACCTGGAATTTTCCTCATCCGAAAATGCAGCTATTGCTTCGGTCAAACGGGTTATGAGAAGTCCTGTTGAAATGCTGTTAGGTTACATGATAGTTTAAATATTAGCGTAGTGGGAACCTGTCCTAACAAACCTTACCTCATCATCTAAATAAGATAGGTATAAAATTTCATAAAATGACAAACCAAAACCAAATGTACAATGGAATGAAATCTCAACAAGCAGCTATGTTAATACTTATTCTATAATGGGAACAAATAATCCACAACCTCGCTCTCAGATAAAAAAAAAAAAAATACAGATAGGCTTACCTTTGCTAAAGAAGCATACTTTGTCTGAAGTCATTGCTATGCTACTCTCTATGAATTTCATACCTGAAAAGTTTGGCCTCTGAGACTCGGCTGGCATCGCTGAAGAGCCACTTTTTACAGTATTTTTACAAGTATTTGCACTTCCTAGGAAAACTGTGTTTTCAGGTTGTGCCACTTTCTCAAGTATTACATTCGGTGGCATGTTAATGTCCTCCTCATTGGTAGTGAAAGCATTGGGTCTGTCAATTCTGTCTTTGAATTCACTGCTGTGAACGTCCCAAATTTCTGGGAAGCTCTCAATTTTTCGTATTAATTCACCTGTGTCCTTGCTGGACCATTGCATATATGTGTGGTGCTTGCATGAATTTAATTACTTTTTCTAAATTAAATTACAATATACTGAGAAATAAATGTGTGAAACGTGATCAACTACTTACCAACTTGCACCTTCCACTTGCACAAAATAGGATCGGATTCTATCCGTGCAAGTAACTTGCAGAAGCTCGCGGCATGTCCTCGTACTGCTAGCATGAGACTGGCTGCAAGCATCTTGCCCAAGAAATTGCTAACCACCGCAGGCCAGCTTGCTGAGGAATTTAGACTTGCAATTGATGCAGAAAGTTGCTCCGTGCAAAAAATTGTTGCAATAACTTGCTAGTGTAAACCTAGTGTTACTCCTGTCTGTACACTCTTCCGAGCTTATACTCGTTCACAACCAGTCCTACTTCTGCTGTACGCATACACATTCAACTGTACTTGCACACCTCATTCTTAAAATTCTAATTTATACATTTTATATACATTACAAATGAGTTTCTATTTACAAATACATTTTCTTTACTGCCTGGAGGTAATGAAGAAGAGGTAGCAGGTAGCAGATGGTAGAAGGTTCCATACATAAGCAGACCACGAGTAAAATCCATTTAAATGTGAGGTTGTTCTGGCGAGAGTGGGAACAAGGGTAACTCTTTGGCCTCTCTTTAACAGAGCGGTAATTGAGCTGTAGGGGATGGAAGGGGGAGAGATGTGTGCTGTCTGTCAAGGATTTCTTAAGGAAGGTTACGTCTGTTTGTTTACATAAGAGTTCACTGGTAGCAGTGACCTTGCTGTGTTTAAAGGGTTGTGCTTGTTTATTATATGTTCTGCTCAGCGCTGGACATCTTCTAGTTTTCTCATATTTTCCGTTGTCGTTGGATAGCAGGAAGAAAGACCATAGAGTAGTATGGGCTGCACCAGGGAAATAAGCCATTCGCAAAGCTTTACTTCTTCTTCTGGAGAGACGTCTATGGACCAGACCTACTGCTATATATGCCTTACTCTTCACTTCCTTCCCGAGTTTATTCCATTTTAGATTCTCTGTAATATAATTACTGAGCAATTTGATGGAGTTGGAAGGTGGCGGTTGGATTCCACATAGAGTAGGTTGGTTCTGGAGTGGATGTCTAGCTCTGCTTAGTCTTATATATTTACACTTCTTAACATTTATAGACATTTTATTTACATCACACCACAGAGTTATACTTTTGGCTCGTTCAACAGAGAAGCCATATGGAAGGAAGTGAAGCTTTATGGAGTGCCAGCACAAATTGTCGCACTCATTCAAGAAATGTACCGTGATTATATGTGTCTAGTCATTCATGGGAGCCATATATCTCAGCCTATATCTGTATGTTCAGGAGTTCATCAAGAGTGTATTGTATCGCCAACTGTGTACTTGGTTGTGACGGACGCAGTAATGTGAAACGTGGTATCCAATGGGGATTACTCAGTAGGCTTGAAGATCTGGAATTTGCCGACGATTTGTCTCTCCTGTCTGAGGCACATGGAGAAATGCAAGCAAAGCTCGAAGATTTGGTAGAGGAAGGGAAAATAGTGGGACTAATGATCAACTCGAAGACCAAGGCCATAAAGATTAACATCAAATTAGACCCATTTGTCTTTAATTGTGAATCTATCGAGGATGCGGATAGCTTCACTTACTTGGGCAGTGTAGTTACCAAAGATGGATGAGCTGCACAAGCTGTCTCACAGCGCATTTGAAAAGTAAATGGTGCCTTTGTTTGGCTCTTTCCGATGGGGAAGAACAACAGGACCAAACTCTGCATCTTCCAACGTAATGTCAAAGCTGTTCTGTTATATGGGTCCGGGACTTGAAAAGTGACTGGAGTAATTACATCCAAGTTGCGGACCTTTGTTAACCGCTGTTTGCAAAGGATTCTTAACATCTATTGGCCAGAAGTAAGCTCCAACCGTAAACTCTGGAGTAGGACAGGTGAGAATGAGGGAGATGGCCATAGAGATAAAATGGCGGAAATGGAAATTGATCGGGCATACTCTGAAAAAAGGGAAAATAGCAATGGAGAAAGAGGCGCTGGACTGGAACCTGTAGGGTAAAAGGAAAAGAGGGAGACCCAAGCAAACGTGGTGAAGATCTGTTCACATGGAAGCGATGGAAGAAGGCAAGACCTGGAGTGAGGTAAAGAGGCTGGCTGTCAACAGGACCAGATGGAGATGCTTTGCTGATGCCCTATGTTCCACAAGGAACAACAGGAATTAAGTCAAGTAAGTCAGCAGAGCTATACTATCCAGATTAGATTGGAATTGTACCACATCATCATTTTTCATGGCTCTGTAAATGACTGTCAGCGGCATACTGTGCTAGGGTCGAATTTACACGATCCTGTAAGTCATGAGCATAAATAGTGTACAGAAGGGACCCTATCACGCTACCCTGAATTACTCCAGAAGTAATTGTTGGTTTGATTTAATTTGGCTCCTCTTTACACAATTCATTGCATTCAACCCACCAAAAATGACCTCAGCCATGCCAGCAGTTTACCGTGAATGCTGTAGCTGTTAATCATGTCAGCGTTTTCCGGGCTTGTAGGCCGTGGTCCAGGAGCGAGTGAATGTCCCAACGTTTCACCGAAGACTATGTTCAGCATTGTCAAGGGTTCCGACTGATTTCGATAGCAGCGAAGCTCTCAGTGGAATGAAGTGCTGTTGACTGCCGATTTCAACTTGGGACACACAGTATACCGCAAGCCGACCCACACAGACCACTATCTTCAGAAGACGTCCAACCACCACCCACGACAAAAATACAGAGTGATTAAGACACTAGCCGACCGTGCTAAGAGAATTTGTCAACCTCAGCACTTAAACGAAGAACTCAGCCACCTCAACAGGGCCCTATTCACTAACGGGTACAGCTCTAAAGATATTCAGCGAGCACTCCATTTGAGACGTCCAACGACCAAGAAAAGAGAAGAGGAGCGGCCTGCAGCTAAAGCCTTTCTGCCGTATATCGAGAAAGTAACTGACAGAATAGGGAGGCTACTGGAGTCCCATGGGGTTAAAACCATATACAGGCCAACGAAGAAAATCCAGGAACTGCTTAGGTCTGCCAAAGACAAGCGCCATCCTCTCTCCACAGCAGGTGTCTACAAGATCCCGTGCAGCTGCGGCGAGGTATACATAGGCACTACCAAACGCAGCATCGCCACACGACTGAAGGAGCATAACAGACATAGCCAGCTGGGACAGACAGATAGATCATCAGTCGCTGAACACTCGCTGCTAGCAGGCCATGACATACAGTACGGTACAGCAACACCGAAGTACTGTCAACTACTGTGTCTTATCACGCCCGGCTACAGAGGGAAGCCCTTGAAATCCTAAAGCACACCAACAGCTCAGCTGTAAGGAGGAATCTGAAGGGGTAAACAAAGCCTGGTTTCCAGTCTTGAAAGCTCTAAATCCTGAAGGACACGATAGCCGCGGCAGACCAGAAGAAAGCAGCGGGTGATCAGCTGCCTGTCTTCGCCAAGGCAGCTCAATGTACACCGGGCTCCCTAACGCTTCAACCATTGTCCAAAGAACAGCCAATCAGCGAACGCCCCCCCACCACCATGGCGGCCAATAAATGAGCAGCGTACCGTATCCTGCACTATATAAATAGGTGAAATTACAACAGCAGTCGTCTCTGATGTGACACATGGTCAAATGTTCTGCTCCAGTACTATCTATGAGACATCCGTCTGCCCCAAAGAGAACTTGCCAGTCATCAATGATTTTTGTTAAAAGTGTTGTGCAGGATTTTCCAGGAATGAAGCCGAGCTGGTTTGAGTTCAACAAGTTCCTCTCTTTGAGAAAATTCAACATATATTTAACAACTAGATGTTCCATACATTTACAGACTCCTGACGTAATCAAAATTGGGTGGTAATCATCGAATGCCTCCAAGTCAGGGGTCTACCAACTCATGTGTTAAGAACATAACTGCAGTGGTTTCTACACAAGATACAAAGAACATAAAAACGCAATCACACACAATCTACATTTAGCCTTCAGAGAGCACATGCTTTGATAGTTCACACCAGTTAAGGCGACACTCTGGGGGTAAAAATATATTTTTACCTAATGCATGGATTTTCACAAAACTTTGTGGGAATGTCACCTGCATAAAAGTAGAGATATCATGAACATTTCATTCATATACAATTAATCGTTTTTCAAAATCATTTTTTTAATTTTTTGAAATTTTTTATTTTTTATTTTATTTGTAATTAGGTAGATAATACTTCTAAAAGCACTACATATCAATTTTTCTATACATAATTTATATAAGGAGATATATTGTATTAAAGTTTGTGTAATTTTATGTTCTAAAATTTTGGACTTAAAAATCTCTGCTACTGGTACTTGAAAAAATTCTGCAATCATAAATTCCATACGCAGGTTTCTTAATATAGCTGTGATACGTGTACCATACAAATTTTGTTACAATTGGCTGAATGTTATGGGAGAAAAATGGGATTTAAATGTGAAAATTACAATTGGCGGGAAAATTAAAGCAAGGTTCAAGTGTCGTTTTCTTCCTGATTCATTACCTAAAAGTCATCAGAACAGTGTGTTTTCTCTTCCCTTCCTTTCTTAGTAGCTTCTGTATGAATACTGGTAACTCTGGAAGCTTGTCGCTTCTTCTTCTCCAAAGAACGGAAAATGATTCACTTGCATTTTGCTTTTCACAATGCAGCTTTTCCTGAATTGAAGTTATGGTGATTGTAGTTTCTGTCATGTCATGATTGTTGGCTATAGGCGCAGGACTTACATGGCTCGAAGTTGATGCAACCTGATGAGAGCAATCTGATTCCGATAACATTTCATGACCTTTTGTCCCTGATTTCTTCAATAGAGACTCCTGTTCAGTAAGAGCTGATCCCCATCTCTTTCCTATCAAAAGTTCAGCAATTCGTTGCTTAGCTAAGGCTGATTTATGTTTACGCATATTGTTTATTCCCTTGGATATAAGCTGTCAATTATTACAGCACACTGTCTTTCAATAATAACGGTATCTTGATACGCAACTACAAGGCGTTACTTGCGTACGTACTTCACAAAAGTAAACAGACTGGCGACCATCACAGAACCCACAAAAACATACAAGAATAACAAAACTGTAACGTTCCAGATGTCACAGTGTAATTATGTTAATTTTATTATTAATTAATTCAGGAATGGTATATTTGACGTCATGATATTTATCTTTGAACGTAATTTTATTATAATTCATGTTTGATCATTTGCTCACTATCATTTCATTACTTTGTAACTACGACTTTTAAACGAGGGCTGAATATCCTTATATTAACATAGATTCTTGCGACATTTGTGTAAATTTAACTTGCAAGTCACAAAACTTATAGTTGTCGGCACTATTGTAATACCATCAGGAATACCAATACAAGCATAAAATGTTGCTCAATGACAGTTGAGTATTGAAATATTAGTCCATAACAGGCTTTATAAATTCATTCAGAAATATGCTAGATCTTGCAGCTTCAGTCTGTATAAACATATCGGGAGAAGGGGGGGGGGGGCTGTTGGCCTATCCTGTGGATGTGTAATTGCAAAGAACAGGCATATTTGATCGAATGGAAACATGACAATTACATCATTACCTAACAAAGCAGTTCAGCAGATGCCATACCCATTTTTGCTATGTGCAGACTTGCAAACAAATCATCATTAAAGTGATAAATTGTTTGAATTCAGTGAAATAACTTTGTGAGAAGAAAGAAGAAACTCAATCCTTTCAATTTCAGTCATTTAAAAAATGCCAAAATGACCAAAATATCGATTTTTATCTCGAGTGTCACCTCAACAGTCATCAACACAGATCTAAAAATCTTGCACATCAAAAATACAAATAAGTCTTTGAATATTAAAGAAGCAATAGTAAAAGAAGATAACGAAACCAACCTGAATGACCATACATTTAAAAAAAAATCTACCTTATTAGCCCCACTTATTAATATCCGGAGAACGTTTACAATTTTTATATTAATGCTTAATGATTCCCAGGAGGTAATCTCTGACTTACAGATCTGGAATGTTGGTTAGGATATTCTTATCTGTGGTAAATTCTCTGAATTTATGTACCATCTTTCACCACTCGAGACGATCTTTTCGATTTTCATTTATCACTAAAAATAACGTCTTACAAAAACTCTCTCCCCCCCCCCCCCCCCAAGAAAAAAGAAACCTGTATAATATGCTGACCATAAAATGCTCATTAAGAACCTTTGCATAGTTCTTAAAAATAAAAATAATACTAGAAATAATAATAATGATAGCAACAACACTGTTAATACTAAGGGAACGCTAGGGGTAAAGCACCTGAAGGGAAGTGCAGGGTATCATTGACCTGACCAGGGTGGGGGAGTGGGTGATATAATGGAGGGTCAGCGAACTGGCAGTCGGTTGGATTCGAGCTAGTGAAAGAGCAACGGTTTTTTCGAACACGTCACAATTTACGCTGGAGTGGAGACAAAGCAGGCCTTCGTTAAGATAAGTTCCAAATTTCAAATTCCTAAGTGTTTGACAGAAATAAACATAAATATTTCCAGGTATCGAGTGTGTCTTGATAGAATTTTATTACGTTCTTGTAAGAACGAAACATGTCGTTCTTTGTTTAACAGTGTGTATTCTTATTCCTTGTTTAATAGTGTGCCTTTTTACAGGTATGATATAGTTTAATATTTATATTGAACTTGTGTGTTCGACAGACTGGAAAGCTTTTAAGTCAAACTGCTGTTTGCAGTAGCGATCTGCTTGCCACCAACCTATTTTTAGTGACACCTGTTGCTGCATGTGGGGGGGGGGTTTGACAGGAAATCATAAATCTTATAACGCACAACCTCTATTAGCGAAGGGCCGAACAAAGGAACAGCATATGGACTTCTCAAAAATCTGTCTGCAGGTACCTGTCAGTCGTTAATAGTGGTGCAGGGACAGGTTTCTTTATGTATGAACACTATCATGCATAAAATCTGGTCCATACCTGTAGATTGTAATGGCGTTTTCTTCCATGAGGTTTCCACATTTAGCTAAGTATCACCCGACTCCACCTAACCTGTTCTGTTTCCCTTCATGACTGGCTTGGAATAAACCAAATTAATGTAGTGCAGCAATGTAGGAAAATAAAAATACTGCTATCACTGTCTACTCACCTTCTTGTATAGTGCATTTTAACCATGACATCTCTTGATTGATGGAATGGAGCGCAAATCATAACCTCCAATTAAATGTGGGTAAGACCCAGCTTACAAAGTGCACTTGGAGAGTTTTGCAATGTGAGTGAATGCTTTAGACTTTTTCAAAATAATTTCCACCGCACTCAATACACTTCTCCATATGTCAAAACCAGTCACTGAACCAACTCTGCCACTTTTCTTCGGTTACATTTTCACACTTTTGATCCCATGCTGCCAGAAGCTCCTCGTCAGATGCAAAACTCCGCCCTTTCAGCTTCATTTTCACTTCGGGAAAGAGTGCGAAGTCACATGGGGCAAGATCAGGACTGTATGGAGGGTGGTCAAGCACAGTCAACCCTGATCTGGCAAGAAAATCCATTGTTACATTAGCATGATGTGCTGGAGCATTGTTGTGATGCAAGAGCCAAGTGTTGAGCCGTGACCTTGGACGGAGCTGCTTGAGAGCCTGGATGACCTGAGGCAGACAAGTCTCACTGTACCACTTCTCAGTAACTGTCCTTTGTGTTTCAAGCACAATCCGAGTTGGGATGGTCCATTTAGTGAAGAATAGTGCAATCCTTATCTTCACTGACCTTGCTTTTGCACAGTCACAGGAGTACCCTCATCTTCAAACAGCTACACCTATTCTGGGATTATGTTGGGACATCGTAATAATAAAATCAAGTTTCATCACCTGTAACTATGCTATTGACGTTACGGGATGTCCCATTTTCAAACTGTTTTAGCATTTTTCGTCACCATTTCACTCGATGTTCCCTTTGTTCCTCTGAAAGTGAATGGGGCACCCAAAGGGAACAAACCTTTCTAACATGGAGATGGTCATGTAGAAGTGAATGAATAGCTGGTGCAGGGATGTGGAGGGTCTCTTCTACCTGCCGATATGTCAACCGCCTCTCTTGCTGCAACATTTCTCTCACAGCTTCAACGTTTTCCTCAGTCACTGATTCAAACGGTCGCCCAGAACGAGGATCGTCTCCAACCCCAAAATTTCCCCTCTGGAACTCTTTGTAGAAGCGGAAATTTGTTGTCCGATGTGGACAGTCTTTCCCCAGCAGAGGAGTCGTTTCCTCCAAGCATTGGTCAACAGTTAATCCACGAGCAATATTGTAGCGGATAATTGCGCGATATTCACCATTAGACCACACTGACATCTTAACTTTCTTTCAATATACTGCTTGGTAACAACTGGTGTGAAGGTCACGCCTTGCTGTCTTCTAGACCTGTTTTCACCCCTCTTTTCATCCCTCACCATAACAGGGGTGTCCAGCCAATCGTTTTTGCGTATTGCAAAACTTTCCTAGTGCCCTTTGTCTTTTCATAAGTTACACAAAACTCCTGAAAACTGTTGATCTCAAATCCCTCCCAGCAATAAAAATTCTAGATACAGATATCCATTATAGTGACACCGTTAACAATCTAGGACTAAATTTCGACAGAACCCTATCCTGGTTTGATCATACGTCAAATGTGATCAGAAAAGTTGTCATCCGTGCATATTTTGAAACGTAACGTGTCATCTACACCACCTTTCATGCGAAAACTACTTGTTCAAAGTCTTATATTCCCAATAATTGACTATGGATCAGTCGTATACAACAACTTATCTGAAACTTTGAACATAAAACTACAAAGGGTACAAAATGCATGTGTTCGTTACGTGACAAGTGCCAGGCATGATGAACACACAACACCCTATTACGTACAGCTGCAGTGGTCAAAACTCCATGAATGGCGGGAAATCTCAGCTGCTGATGCTACGCACAGAATTCTCAAACTGAAGACCCCATCGTACCTTTATAATGCATTTAAACCTATGGAGTCAGTACGTCGTCGTCGGCCACTACTCGTTTCCGAAAAGACGTTTTTCTCCTGCAGTTCCTCTTAGTCTGTTGGCTCTGTGGAGGTGTTGCTGACGGCTGATCAAGCCAATCTTTGCATGAAACATGCAGCCGTATACTCACATCTAAGGGTGGGTGGAGGACGTGTTTGGATCTGACGTAGTTTCCGCTTTTCATGTATTTCAGTTTCTTGTCTGTGACGTGCCTGCTCAAAAAGTGAGGCGCTTTCTGCAGTAGCTTTGCGCCAGAGAACACGGTTTTGTGGAGTTGTTGCCCAGCTGTTAGTATTTATGTTGGTTCTATTTATAGTCTTCTTAAGCTGGTCTTTATAACGTTTCAAAGGAGCACCTTGAGGCCTTCTGCCATGACCAGTCTCACCGTAGAGAAGTTGTTTAGGCAGTCTGCTATCATTCATACGCTGGATGTGACCAATCCATCTAAGCCGATGAGTGAAGATGAAGGCTTCTATGCTGTTCATATGCGCCTTGTCAAGAACTGCCACATTACTTAAGTAGCCATCCCATTGATGTTCGTGATGGATCTAAGTTTCTGCTGATGGAAGCGTTCCAGTTTCTTTATGTCACGATGATAAAGTGTCCAGGTTTCACATCCATATAGTAATGTTGTTATGACTACAGCTCGGTACACCATTAGTTTAGTATATAATTTGAGATCCTTATTCAAAAAAACTCGGTGGGAGAGGCGGCCGTAAGCTGCATAGTCAGAGCGTATTCTATTTTCCACATCCTTTTCTGAGTTGCAATGTGTAGTTAGAATACTACCAAGGTAGGTGAATTGGTCTACTTGTTCAAGAGGTGTTCCTGCTGTGGTGACATTTAGTTCAGGAACAGTACCACCTGGTGCCAGCTGCGCAAGTACTTTAGTCTTATGGGTGTTGATGGTCAGACCAAATTGTTCGTAAGCTTCCTTAAAACAGTCAGTGGATGTTTGAAGCTCCTCAGGTGTATGGGCAGGTGTTGCATTGTCATCAGCGTATTGAAGCTCCATTATCCGAGTATTATGAGTCAATCTCTGAGAACAGAGCCTGGTTTGGTTGAACAGTCCGCCATCATACCGAAACTTAATTTCCACATCCCCATGGTCAATAGTAGAAGTCTCGTGAAGCATGGCTGCCAAGTACAGGGCGAAAAGAGTGGGGGCAAGCACACAGCCTTTCTTAAGCCCATTTGTGATAGGAAATTCTTCTGATAGCTCATTCTGGTGAAGAACTCGTCCAACCATTTCATCATGAAGAGCCTGGATTAAGCCTACAAAATGGTCAGGACAGCCAAAGCCCCGTAATACCATCCGCATAGCTTCGCTAGGAACAGAATCAAAGGCCTTTTGTAGATCATAAAATACCAAAAGAAGCAGGACTTGTTTTTCTCTGCATTTCTCTTGGATTTGTCTAGCACAAAAGATCATGTCAATAGTACCTCTTGAAGCCCGAAACCCAGATCGAGGCTCAGGGAGTACCATTTCGGAGACAGTCTGAAGACGGTTCAACAAAATCCTTGCCAGAACTTTTCCTGCTATGGATAGGAGGGAAATGCCACAATAATTGCCACAGACATGTCGATCACCTTTCTTGAAAATGGTTACTATGGTGGCATTTTTCATGATGGCAGGCACCTTCTGTGTTTCCCAAATTACTAGAATTAGGGAGATAAATAAATAAATAAATAAATAAATAAATAAATAAATAAATAAATAAATAAAATATCCTGGTCTTCAAAGATAGTTCACTTTGAATAAGTTCTAGAGCGATGTTATCTGGTCTGGGAGATTTTCTTGGTTTCATACTTTTGAGGGCTTTGGTGAATTCATGGAAGGTTGGTAGGACTGCCATCCGCACTTGCAGAGGATGTTGTGGCACATGTTGGAGGAAGTCTTCGGCAGCAGTTGAGCTTTGATTCAAAAGTAGGCTGAAGTCTTCCTTCCAGTGTCTTAATATGTCTTGACTGTCTGTAAGGATGGTGTCATTGTCAATAGCTTTCAGCGCACCTAATGAAGAGTGAGATGGCCCAAAAATTTCCTTTAGTTTTTCGTAGAAATTCCAAAGGTCTCTGGTAGTGGACAAAGTCTGGAGTTCCTTGGCTTTCTGTTGCCACCATTCATTTTTCATCTGTCTTATATCAGCCTGAAATTTCATCTTAAGCTCTTGGAAAAGTTCTTTCCTCACTACAGAGGAAGGTTCTTGTGTAAGGGATAGGTAGGCTTCCCTTTTTTTTTACTAATTAGTTTCAGGATGTTTTCATTATTATCATCAAACTAGTCATTTCTCTTCCTTTTCTCGTAGCCAATTGTTTTTCCTGCCAAATCTTTGATGAAAGTTTGAAGTGTTGCCCATTCCAGCTCCACATCCTTGGTATTGATTGGATTGGAAGTCAGCTGCTCTGTTGTCATTTTGGAATTCTTTAGCAACGGTTTCATTTTGAAGTTTGGAGGTATTACATTTCTTCCTTGAAGGGTTTGTGAAACGAGTGTGTGGTTTGTATTACAAGTTGTCCATTTCATGACCGTATCGATGTTTAATCAAGAAGTAAGTATAAATAACCACCTAATCGATACTTTATTATTACCTCAGGCAAAATTGAATAAAATTAAAACTTACAGGACATGTTTCGACCACTTAGTGGTCCTCTTCAGCTGTATAAATAAAGGGTCTAATCATAATTGGCATAGTTTCGATAACAGACAAGTATTAATACAAACTCTAGCAGAAACAGAGACAGCCATACAAACCCTTCCAGTCGACATTCAGAATGATGTACGGTACGAAGCAAAGAAAAAAATTCCCTCCATAATTAAAGGGTTACTAACCAATTCCACAAACACTAAGATCGAGAAGGATCTTCAGCGTAAAATTAGACAGAGTGATGTAGTGATAACAAAAGCTGATAAAGGTGGAACAGTAGTAATATTAAATGAAACCGAATACATCAATAAAATAGAAACTTTTTTCACTAACAACAAATTTAAGGTAATTGAGAAAGACCCCACCCTAAAAATTCAAAAGAATTTTAAAGGGATACTGAAGCAAAGCTCCTTCCTTTTTAACGACCAAGATATTCAAAAACTCATTAATATGAATCCAGGAGTTCCTAAAGCAAGAGCTATGCCTAAATTACATAAAAAGGATGCACCTATGAGACCTATAATTAATTTTCGGAGAAGCCCCACATACAAAATATCCCAATTTATTCATAGGTTCTTACCTCATAACTACGTATTTTATACCAAATCTTCGATAAACTCCAAAGAGTTCTGCATTGCTATTAAAGATTTCAAGTTAATTTCATCTCATGTAACAAGTTCCTTCGACCACGAACATTCCTATTAAGAACACCATTGAGATTATAAAGACGAATTTATTAGTTCACAAACGTATCAGTATACCTGAAATGGAAAACTTCATTACTATCTTGGAATTCGTTTTGAACCACAATTTCTTCTCTTTTAATAATAAAATATATCAGCAAGATGGACTTCCAATGGGAGCGTCGGCTTCTGGAATTTTAGCTAACATTTACCTCGACTATTTGGAACACACTCAGATAGTAGGTCACATTAAAGGACTCGATCTCTGGCTTTGATATGTTGATGATACCTATGCCATAATTAACAAGGAAATAAATGACAGTCACAGTATCCTTAATACTTTGAATAATTTAGACCCAAACATAAAATTTACAGCTGAAGAAGAAGAGAAATGCATACTCAATTTTTTCTGGATATCCATACAATTCGTAAAGACAACCATTTCCAATTTAAAATATACAGGAAATCCACTTTTACTCTGACCACAATCTAAAGTGATTCTTTACATCCCATCTCGCCAAAGAAATCTGCTTATTATAGTTTCGTCAACAGAGCCTTTGAAATTCCGCTAACAGAAACAGACAGAAAAAAGGAACTTTCTTTCATTCGTCAACAGGCTCTTCATAATGGTTTCAGTTTGAAATTCATCAATAAAATCATCACTAAATGCAAATACCAACAACAAATTAAACTTAAACAGCTTTCAGAAAAAGGAAAAGGATATGTAAAATTCACCTTTAATAACCCGAAGATTTACGAAATCACCAACTTATTCAAGAAACACAATACCAAAGTAGCCTTCTCTACAAACAACAACACGAAACATAGATTCTTTAGTCACAATAAAGCTAATAAACTTAAAGATGACGAATTCCAGGAATCGGGTATTTATAAGCTGACTTGTGCTCAATGTAAAAAAAACTTACGTGGGACAATCTGGAAGGAACTTCTTAATTAGATATCAAGAACACGTCAACGCTGAAAAATACAAAAGATTCTCTGCTATGGGATCCCATATGAAAGAGTCCAACCACAAATTCACCAATATAAAACAGGACCTTCAAATTATCTGTATGATAAATAAAGGTAATCTTATGAACAACCTGGAAAACATCCACATCGTTCTTGATAAATTGGAAAACGGTGAAGAGAATCTCAACGAAAACGAGCATAAAAACATCTTTTACGAGAATATTAGCAAATACTTAGAATGGGTAGACATGAAACAGACTAGACGAACAAGAGATATATTCAAACACGACATCGCAGAAGCACAGCCCAATCTCCCTCCTCCCTCACATGTTATTTTAGATGATGATAGAACTCTACTTCCCTTCTCTCCAGAGCTTACCATGAACTGTCAAACTGTATCACATCGTTACTTCACCAGGTCGCGCTCAAAGACAGAACCTCTAGACAGCGCAGAATAAACATCTTTTCCAAACAAGAACGAGAGGCAAGATGTCCTATTCTGATGACCTCCATTTTTATCAAAGGAGTCTCCAAAGAACTTTTATTTGTGCTTATTGTCATAATGTTTTTTCTTTTCAGTTCTTTATTTATACAGCTGAAGAGGACCACTAAGTGGTCAAAACATGTCCTGTAAGTTTTAATTTTATTCAATTTTGCCTGAGGCAATAATAAAGTATCGATTAGGTGGTTATTTATACTTGCTTCTGGTGTGGTTTGTGGCGCACCAAAATTCTGAGTCGGCTGATAAGAAGTCTATGATCCGTCCAACGGTCATCAATGTTTCTAGTTGTCTTTGTGATGGCGTCTTTCTTGTCACGTTGTCAGGTTATGATGTAATCAATGAGGTGCCAGTATTTTGAATGTGAGTGCATCCATGTAGTCTTGTATCTGGTTGGTAAACGGAATTGTGTGTTGGTGATGGAGTTCATGCTCAGCACAGAGACCAAGAAGAAGTAATCCATTTGCGTTGCAGTTTCCTATGCCATGATTGCCCATGACATTACCCCATAACCGATTATCTCTACCCACTCTAGCATTGAAGTAATGAAGTAATAATAATTTATCCATAGTGGGCACTTTGGAAAGTATTGTATTCAGTTGATGATAAAATTGATTCTTAGAATTTTCAGAGCTGTCCAAAGCAGAGATGAGAGTGATGAATTTATCTCCATAGAGTGGTATGTGGAGTGTCATGAGTCTTTCATTAACTGCAGTAGGTCTTAACCCAAGCATGTTTACCAGTTTAGTTTTCACTGCAAATCCAACACCATAAATTCAATGTTCACCTTCATTTTTCCCTTTCCAGAAGACTGTATAGCCTGAACTAGATTCAGTAACTTTACCCTCATTCAGTAATCTTGATTCACTTAATGCGGCAACGTCGATGTTAAGTCTTGCTAGCTCATGAGTGACAAGAGCCGTTCGTCTTTCAGGCCGGTATTACTGTTGTAAAGTTCTGATATTCCACGATCCTATAATCAAAGTTCTCTCATGTTTACGACCACAAAGTTGGGGTGTCCCTCTGGGTGCAGTTTCCCAGCCAGGATCTGAGTGTGGCTACCGATGTTTAGCCTACATATTCTAGGGCCTTCCCCATTTAGGGTGGGCAGCGGTGATCTTAAATCCTGCCCAGACACAGATGCAGGACCGGATTCCTGAGTAGCCACTAAGTCTCAGGAAAGGCGACCATCACACATCTGCCGCCAATGTACAGGTCCAGACTAGAAGCTTTGGATTTCACTCTAAATCTACTTTCACCATCCTTATCCCATCGCCGTTGGACTTTGTAGGAGTAGCAGGAGAAAATGCCATAAGCATGACTTTAAGGTGGACCTCAACTTGCAGGGAGGAGGCCCACACACTATGATTAGTTGAGTAGCGCCTTTATAGCCAGTCTATCTGGCTTTATCCTCTTCCACCTCCACAGCCGTTGGAAAACCATGACATTGGAAATGGATCCTCTTCCGCATGTTTTGCCGTTGGGCACATTATTTGTTAGGGCCCTCCATATTTACGAGGTTTGTCCGGAAAATACGTATAAATCCGTCGGGGTGACGTATCACGTATCGTGGAGGCGCCGCCAGGTGGCACTGCTGTTGTCGCCAATCTTCTCAACGCTCAGTTCGAGTCGGAGAGCTCTGCGTGTCAGTAGCAGTGTGTGGCTGCTTGTTGAAAGTTACCCGTTTTCACCTGCCGTCGGTATGGAGCTCTCTCAATGTCAAGTCTCAGAGCTCGTATGGCCCGAGTTCGGATTTGGCACAAGGGGGCAGGTGGATCCTTCATCACGACAATGCGCCCGCTCACACGTCGCTCGTTGTGCGTGAGTTTTTGGCCCGAAGCTCAATCACCGTGACATACCACCCGCCTTATTCACCCGATTTAGCCCCTTGTGACTTTTTCCTGTTCCCGAAATGCAAAATGGTGCTTCGGGGGCGGCACTTGGGTGATGTGGAAGCCATCAAGGGAAAAACGACATGGCAACTGAACAGCATCACAACTGAAGACTTTCAACAATGTTATCAACAGTGGAAACGGCGTTGGCAGAAGTGCATTTTGTCTCAGGGAGAGTACTTTGAAGGAGACCATATTGTAATACCTGAATAATTGTCAAATAAAGTTATTATTCAACTTTTATACGTATTTTCCGGACAAACCTCGTATGTACCCTGGAGAGAGGGTGTCCCAGTATTTTAAAGCCATACCATCTGTACTATCCCTAGAGGAATGGGTTGCCTCCTCCACCAGCTCCACCGTACTGAATCATATTCTCCGCTTTTGCTGCCGTTGAGATCTTCACTTGTTCCCTGAGCTGGGAACCTTTACCAGATCTTACACACCGGGTTAGTGTGCTTTGGGACTCACCTAGGCAGGGGCGCCACTCCTTGGGCAGGGCTGCCTCTAGGAGGGTCCCTACCTGTTACCTGTGAGTCAGTACATAACGGAGAAAATAGGTTTACAGAAACTACCCTTCAAATTCCCCTTCATGGTACCACTAAATTGAACAAATCCTTTATTTGCACTGCATCCCGTATCTTTAATGTCTTTAATCTTCACTGTATCAGGCGAGTTGGCTGTGCGGTTAGGAGCGCGCAGCTGTGAGTTCGCATCCAGGAGATAGTGGGTTCAAACCCCACTGTCGGCAGCCCTGAAAATGGTTTTCCGTTGTTTCCCATTTTCACACCAAGCAATTGCTGTACCTTAATTAAGGCCACGGCCACTTCCTTCCCATTCCTAGGCCTTTCCTGTCCCATCGTCGCCATAAGGCCCCTATTCACCGTTTCGCAAATAACACTAACTGTACCAAACTAAAGCACTCCTTAACATCTATCTTCCTGGAGGAGTATGCAAGGGGCTGAGATCGGGCATTCTTGTGCTAACAATCAGAAACATATATATGTCTAAAAAAATTGTTTCTCTGTTTTAGCTTTATATTCTTTAGATTCTTGTAGTCTAAAATAATAAATAGGCTTAATGATATACTTTCTTACTTGTTATATAATTTATCTTTTAACTTTATCAGATTTGGTATCTGTATTTTAATTTTTTAAAAGTTTAATATGTAATTTAATATTTTAATATTATAAATATGCAGTTAGCGTGTTCATAAACCTGTATTGTATTATACGTAGACACTACATAAAGGAGTTTTTCAGCCTCATTGGCATGTAAATCATAAACAAATTCAAATTCAGAATTCTCTGTCTCGACTCGCATCACCTTGCTCACAAATTGACCACAACCCCGACTGTATCGCATACATTACTGGCTAAGTTACGGGATAATTGTGGATTTGTTACAACATCCTATTACCACGGGCTATCCAGAAAGTTTCAGAATTAATAAATCAAACATCTTTGGTAAATCGGAGGTCTAGAGTTCTCTTGAATCAGCTCAAGCACACCTAGAAGTTTCCTGAACATACTTGAAACACACACGGAAAATTTACAAAGTTTACAATTTATACACATAACCATAATACATACCCTATGTCCGAATAAACATATGGGAACCAGTGACATATCACTTTCAGTGTGAAATGGAGATGGGTCAGAAATGTCCTTCATTAATGAATTTGCTATGATAGGAGTAAATAAGGAAAAATTGGCTAGCTTGCTTATACGAAGAGAGGCTCGATCTGTAGAGGGAGGGGTGTGAATTGCTGATATTTTGGGGCGAGGTAAGTAACTTGCCATGTTACTAGAAGCATGTAAGAATGGAACGGAGATTGGAGCTAGAAGAGAAGGTGCTGTTAGACCTTTCGTTATGAACCTAAATCACCATTCCTGTATGGGCCACATGTTTTGCTCACAAGTGTAAGTTGTAAATTAATAAAATACTTGTGAGTAACATATAAATGGGATTTTATTCAGTTTTCTAAAAGATTAATTTTTGTTAGACCAGCTTGAATTACATTGAATCTCAAACTTCTGGGGTTTGAATTACTGGCATTCTACCGTTTTAAGGGCATGCGTTAGTCTTCACTATGATTGTGTTCATAGATTGGTACAAGAGCAATTCATTTAACAAAGACCCTGTAGGAAACAAGTGGTAATTTTTTAAATATATTTTTAAGTACTTGTTTGTAACATATGGTTTTTCATATTATGTAATGAAATATTTTATATTGAGGTTGAACATGTGCTCGTCTTCAAGTAGAGTAAGTTGCAGTTACTTATCATCTTGAATGAATATATTTTTGAAGTATTATTTGTAAAACAAATAATTATGATTTATTTTTTATTTTCTTACAGACTGAAACTGAAATTCTCTGCTTGATGAGTGCACTTTTGGTTATTATAGTACTGCTTCCAATGATTCCTACTTTAATCGGACCCTTTCTACAAGACATCTTTGAAATCTTTAGGTGAGGGCCTTGACATATTACAGATTATTTTAAAAATATAATTTTTGTATTGATCAGCATTAGAAGAAATTCAAGTTTATTCTGATTTTTCAAGCTTGTAATATTTTTATTTTCTAGTCGTCTGGCTGCATGGAACACCAACAATCCTACAAAACTTCCTGAGGAACATTTACTCCATCTACAAATTAGCCTGTATGTCTTGTTTCACCGTTTGTATGGCATGTATCCATGCAACTTCCTGTCCTTCTTAAGGCATGAATATGGACAACGTGAACACTTGGTGATTTTCAGCCACACTATCAAGGTATTAAACAATTAAAAACAATTTATTTTTGTCTTTTGATATCTTTGTTGTTCTTTAAATGTTAGTTACATATTGCTTCTCCTTACTTGTTAACTGTGGGCCATCAGATTTTTTGTTTGTTTGTATAAAGTACCCTGAGCTATGAACTCACTATAATAATGTTTCCAACTCTTCTGTGTCCCTTAGTACCATTCCTGGTATTAAAATTATCTATATCAATATTACGAAAGCTTCATAATTTATCTAGAGAGAATCTGGAGTTTGAGTTTTATCTTTTTCTTACTATGTAGCAAATATTTACAAAATTAAGTACATAATGATAATAAAAGTGCATAAATATGAAACATATTAAATATACAGGTATTAATAACCTATACAGAGAACAAATCTTCCACGATAGAAATATACTGTTTTAATTTGGCATTTAAATTTGGCGTGGTGTGGCAGAAGGTGAACGGACTAACTAGCCTGCTGGAGTCATGCCAGTGACAGAGTACCGGTATTACAACAACTTGCATTCTTTACTAACCTGGAGAGAAGTGAGGACTTTATTAATATAAGTTTCAAATTTCAAGTTTTTAACTCATTCAATTTTCAATAAACGGCCACATTATCGACTTTGGAATCAGATTTAATTTGCCTGCCAGTAGTTTGAGTGCACCTGTCACAAAAAACGTATATAAAATACTATCTTACGAAGGTAATTCATCCAAATTTTGCATTCGTCGTTGAAGGATATGACTAGAGGCATGATTTTTTCGCATTAACGATAAACACGACAAAAAATATTTTGAAGCGATTTTGCGATATCTTTACGAGTCATATGTTTCTGCTTAAGAAAATATGGATATTATGTTCGCAAATTAAAGCGATAAGGCCATTTTAAAGCGAAATTCAATTATTTCGCGATAAGCGCGATATTACAACGAAATCTGTAGTGAATAACGAACTTGACATTTTATTCCAAGATTATGTATGAAAAGAAAAGGAAGACCGAAAAAAGATTCATCAACAGATTAATGTTCTGGAAAATCTCTTTAAGACATGGCATCAAAGAAAAGGGGTTGGCTCCAGGTTTCTTACCAAACGAAATGTTTGGAATGTTGTTCTTGTGGTGGCTGGTAATCCACCCCAGCCTGTCTCCTCACGGCATTGTGCAATCCTGGAATAATCATCATCATCATCATCATATTCTTTATTCTTTCTCCAGATCTACATAATATGTATATCATCCATTTATGTGGAGAAAAAATAACAAATCATACCTAAACCAGCTCACAAAAGGAAAAGGAAAATACTGTCACCTGATAAACAAACAGACACATGAACAAAAACAAATAATAATAATAATAATAATAATAATAATAATAATAATAATCATAGGGAAAAAAAGGGCAATAGGCAGAATAAACACTGCCGCCTGACCCAAGATCAGCCCTTATTGATAGTCTGATGGCCGTGGCAAAAATGTAGTCTGGGAGTATAATAATCAGAAACTAAAACAATAACGCATTGCTGTATATAGATATTAAACAATAACATATTGCTATGTAGGATGCAATAGTGTAAGCAGACGGTGTCTGTTCTTTAAACACGCGGCATGACTCTTCCGGCCTGATACGTTACTCAGCACAATCTTTTCTGAACACTGACCTTCCTGTATTTCTACTTACATTGCAAACCCAGCTATCTTGTTACCTCCATTGCCGTGTCCTTGAGCACTCTTTCTCCTCCCGTTTCATTGTTACCTCCACTGCCGTGTCGCTGTGCACTTTTTCTCCTTACGTTTCATTACTATTGTCCGTTCTTGAATTCCACTGCCTCGCTACACTTATTTACTTTTATCCACACACAGTTCACCTCCTGCTAATTTAATACTTGTTCACTCTTATTTCAACTGCAAATAACACACATCCTCCACTATTCCCTTTGGCTTAAACAATTTACTTGCTACTACTGCTTGTTTTTTTACTTCTTGTCATTACACCTACGTCCAGGTTACTCGTCTCCTCCCACCTTTCTTTCAGGCTCAAGCTCCTCCCTTTTGCCAAGCCACCTCGTGCTTCTGTCTTCTCCCTTTCACTCCGTTTATGTGCACTCGTCACGTCTTGTGGTTCCTTCCCCCCCGTTCACTCCATGTTTCTTCCTTTCGTCTCTGGCACTGAACTCCGACCTCATCTCTTCAATCCTCGTCTTGGACTCCCTCCTCATCTCTTCAATCCTCGTCTTGGACTCCCTCCTCATCTCTTCACCGATAACCTGCAAGATCTCCTCTATCGTGATGTCTCCTTCTCTTTGCGAGCTCTTTTCTAATGCCCTATTTTCCTTGGTTTTTCCTTTGTTTCCATGCCCGTCTTCACCAACTATACTATCTGTAGTTCGCATTTCTTCCACCCTCTTCCCCATTACCACTTCCTTCTCATTCTGCTCCATTTCACGTAATTTCGTTACTGTCCAATATTTGGTCCATAGACCATTGGTTACCACTAATAATTGACCGTTGATGTAGGCTCTTAACCCTTGCAATCGAGCCCGGACCAAATGTCTTTTCAGGGTGTTTATATTCTTGATCCCATCTCTTCCCATATCTCTTTTAATCCAAATTTTTGCTCCCTGTATATTATCCGCTCCTCTTATCACTATTTCCGCCATCAGGGTGGAAAACAACTTCATTTTTATCGGTCTGTTACCCCGTGCTTTACCTATCCTTCCCACATCGTCAATATCAGCTTCGCTAAAATTGATTTTCATCATTTTTTGGATGACTTCCACCACTTTGTATATAGTCAGCACTTTGTCCTCACCTTTTTCTTCTGGCACCCCACATATGAATAAGCATTTATTCCTGCGTTCTTGGTTACCATCTTCTACTGCTGACTTCAACTTTACCATCTCTTCCTCCATCTTCCTTATTTTCATCTTGAGTGATGTAATTTCTCTCTCGTTAGTTTCCACTTTGGTCATTGTTTCCTCCGTTTTTCCCTGTATCCATCGCCTTATATTTTCAAGTTCTTTCACTTGTTCCTTGATCACATTTTAAATCTATTCAAATGGGCAAACTTCTTCTACAACTTCTTTGACCACTTTTCTTATGACTTCCACGTCTTCCCAGTTCATGTTGCCACTGTGAGTCGGACCGGGATTTGTTTCCACACCCCCTATAATTAACAGTACCATAATCACCGCTGCCACCTGTATTATCTCACCCATCATTCTCGTTTCTACTTTACCTCCTTCACTCCAGGCTGTTTCCATCTTCCATCTTCCCTGCCATCTTCCAATAACCACCCGATATTGGTCGACACCAATCATCTTCCTCTTCCCTCCCGTCTTTCTTCCCACTCACTGCACACACTGCGCTTCCGCTCTACCGGCACTGTCAGCTCCGAACGTCTGCTTCCGTCCGCTGCTTAGGTAAGACTCCAATCCTGGAATCCCTAATGACGTCTACAAGCAGCACAACTGACTGGTGTATTTCGACTTCATGGTCAGGTAAAATTAAGAAAGTGATCGCAGACAGTAGTGAAGATGGGTCGCTCGACAAGGGTTACAGTGCACAGCAGAGCTAAACAGTTTGCGAGTGAAGGTTTATACGTTTCGGAAAGCAATATTTTAATGTGTAAATTTTGTAATGTTCGTATCGAGTGGAAGAACGAAGATACTGTCTCAAAACATTGTTTTAAAAATAAGGAACATTCAGAACGTAAATTTAGCACTCCAACAGTGAAAGGGTAGGCACTAATAGAACTCTCATTAGATATGCAAAAGAAAGCTAAGAGTGAGAAAAATAGAATTTATTCACGAAACAACAGCGATGCTACTCAAAGACTACATCCCGCTGGAGAAGGTAGACGACCCTGCAGTCTGGAAATGGCTTCAAAAGTATGTACCAGGTATGTACAGTCTATCAATTAAACCTCCACAATCAACGATCAGTGATAGTAATTAAACCTTTAATGATTAATTTTTAAATGTCATTAAATCGAAATTAAAGCAGTGCGGCAATATCTATTTCGTGAAATAACGCGAAAATTAGTATCCTTCTCGCAAAATCATTCAAAAATTAATGCGAAAAAATCATGCCAACTTTTAGAAATGAAAAATAGGAAGATGTTTAATTCTTGGATTTCATCATATATATTGCACCACGGTCTAGGTGAAGAAAGATCAAGATAAAAGGCATGCATATCTACAGTTACAAAGCGAATTGACCATTAAATTCAAAATCTTAAACTAAGAAAACATAAAAATGGTTACAAGAAAATGTACCTAATCATTCTCATTTATGACACATACGAATAATAATACACATTTATGTCACACCGATACATGCAACAAAATGCTTTATAGTTTCCTTTATTAGACGGTAAAATGAAAGGAAATTTATAGGTATCTCTGAACACTTGGACATAACATTTGTTATATTTTTTGGCCATAACAAGAACAGAAAATACCAGAAACTGTCACCAACACAACTCCCTAAAATACACTCAACTCATTAAAATTATGCACTGAAATACGTGAAACTACCACATACAAAACAATTCAATATGCCCCATACATTATTAATATATGACTTTGACCGAGGGGGGGGGGGGGGGAGAGAGACAGAAACACAAGAAAAAACACGAGCCTACACCACCAACAAAACTACGCACAGAAACTATGTTAACAGTGTGCGAACCACACAATAATGAGCTCATTCTTTTGTTCCGATTAACTGAGTCGCTAGCATGCGCTAGCCTCTCGTGCTTGGAGGATGATTTCCGTCCTCCCGAATCTCCAGCTGTACAAAAGCACACCCACTGCTGTGGTGAGCGGGAAACACGATACATGAAGGCGATGGACGAAACACTTGCGAAATAAAGCATAACATAAATACTCTTGAAAATGAGGTTGCATAATGTACATAAGCACATAAGAAATTATCCTTTATCCTAGGGGAAGAGTATTGACCATACTGGAGGTTATAAAATCAAACCCCATGGCGCAAACGCCCCGAAGGGCCATGGCCTACCAAGCGACAGCTGCTCAGCCCGAAGGCCTGCAGATTATGAGGTGTCGTGTGATCAGCACAACTGATTCTCTCTGCCATTATTCTTGGCTTTCTAGACCGGGGCCGCCATCTCACCGTCAGATAGCTCCTCAATTGTAATCATGTAGGCTGAGTGGACCGCGAATCAGCTCTCAGATGCAGGTAATAATCCCTGACCTGGCCGGGAATTGAACTCGGGGCCTCCGGGTAAGAGGCAGGCATGCTACTCCTACACCACGGGGCCGGCACTGGAGGTTATACCGGTGAAAAATAGGAAGAAGTAAAATAAATCTGAAAATCAGAAGACGAGTTAAAAACGGAAAGTTTCTGTGTAAATCAGAAGGGTTGGTAGGTATGCATACTTCATTCCTTGAATGACTGCTGGTTGTGGAAAGGGTTTCATTTAAAATTATTAAAAAGGACAGATGCAGGTACTCTAAAATGATCACAATTTCGGATGATGCGTCTGACTCGTACTTTTCGTATTTCTGAAACGCCTCTGTGTCTACAAAAAGGTTATAAATGATGATTATTGTCTTTATTTTCTCATTTCCAATTACTGCGGTTCTTTTGCTTCATAGGCTGCACGTCTTTGGAAGGACTTGGCACGACACTTTCACTCTCACTTCAGTCCTCTCCGCATTGGAGTAACTTGTACTGTCGCTTTCACTACCCTCGCACTCTCGATTCATTCTCAGAAAAGTCATTACTGCCAGAATCACTAACTAAAACACTGTTCACAAGCACTTTCAAACTCTTATCATTACTGCATGCATAATTACTGAATAACAATCTCAGTTTTGCACAGGAATACACAATGCCTTTTTTACCAACAGTGCATGACCCAGGTCCCTAACAGTGTGTACTACAAATATTGCAAAGGGAATATGTAATACAGAGATAAGTGAGATATTGTATCCTTGCGAGCTGAGCACATAATTTGATTCATGCGCCAAAACACCATGCGCAACCACAGGTCTTCAAATGATGCAAATGGGTTAAGGATTTAAACAGTAACAAGCATAAATATTAATACATTTCTAAATATTTTTGCATGTGATTTGATGGAATCTGATGATAATCTTTCAAGAACGAAACATGTCATTCTATTTTAATTGTTTCTTTTGTAGGTATAATTCTGTTATCATATGTTTCCTTTTCCAGGTACAGTAGTTTATAAATTTATTGATTCTAAATTAGTTTCGGCAGACTGAAGAAAATAAGAAATAAAACACTAATTCTTTTAGTTGCACTTTATGAAGCCTTGTCTTGTCTTGTGAAAATGTGGAATCTTTTGTGAAATTCGTTGTCTATAAGATGTAGACTATCATATGAAGTTATTTGTTGTTTCCCAATCATGGTAGTGCTGTACAGAAATAAAGAAACAAACAAACAAACAAACAAACAAGAAATATGCCATTTTGCAAAATTTACAAAGATATGCAAGATTTAATAGCACGTAGGAACCTCTGGCCTATGCACATCAGGAAAATCCTATGGATCAGTGAATTGAAATATGTAGAGGTAGGTTACCATCGACCGAGTTTTGTTTTTGGAAACTGATGTCCAGTGGACCTTTCTTTATAGAGTTGTTGAAAGCTTGCCGTCAATAAATCAAACATGATAACCCGAAAGAAATTACTGAATTCATAGGCATTTGGAAATGACTGGAAAGATATGTTAAAAAAAAGGAAAAAAGACTGATATCCTGAAGAAAAGGATGAAAAATATTGGCGAATTGTGATTCATATATGGTTATAATTTGTTTCATTTGACATCTTCTTGTAGTGCCTTCTCCATTACTGAAGGTTGGCTACAATCACAGCGAAGTCTGTATGATGTTCGGCTGTCCTCATTAGCCTAATGGAATCTAGTCATGTCCAATCCCGTAAATTCCTCAGCGAAGAGTGCTTCCTTCGACCACGACCCCTATGTCCATCAGTTTTACCATGCATGATGAATATAAGTACTTTTCATTCCTCATAATATGCCCAAGGTGGGCTGACAATCCTTTCTTGATTGTACACATCAACATTCATTCCAGTTTTAAATATTCTTAGTAATTGTATTTTACATATAATGTTAAGAGTGTAACATTTTTGTACATATCTAGATAATTATTCAATATTTGAAAACATTTATTTCAGTTCATTTTATTTTTCAGACGCTAGTAAAATAATAGGCAAATTTCCTTTCATATAAAGAATATTTCAATTGCTAAAGTTGACTTAAGGGAATAGTTCCTTTAAAATTAGGATTTCCAGTCTTTTGTGAAATACAGTAAGTCTGACTCTGCAAAAGATCTGGAGAAATTGCTGAATGGTATGGACAGTGTCTTGCGGAAGGAATACAAGATGTAAATAAATAAGTCCAGAACAAAAGTAATGGAGTGCGCTCGAACAAGGTCAGGTGATGCAAGAAATATTAGATTATGAAATAAAGTCAAAGGAAGTAGATGACTATTGTTACTTGGGTAGTAAAATAACTAATGATTGCAGAAGTAAGGACGTCATAAAATGCAAACTAGCACAAGCAAGGAAGGCCTTTCTTAAGAAAAGAAATTAGTTCACCTCAAACTTTTTTTTGCTATTTACTTTACGTCGCACCAACACAGATAGGTCTTATGGCGATGATGGGAGAGGAAAGGCCTAGGAATGGGAAGGAAGCGGCCGTGGCCTTAATTAATGTACAGCGCCAGCATTTGCCTGGTGTGAAAATGCGAAACCATGGAAAACCATTTTCAGGGCTGCCGACAGTGAGGTTCGAACCCACTATCTCCAGGTTGCGAGCTCACAGCTGCGCGCTCCTAACCACATGGTCAACTCGCCACATCAAGCATTGATATAAGAATTAGAAAGTTGTTTTTGAAGACCTTCATCTGGAGCTTGGCACTGTATGGAAGTGAAACATGGACGATAACTAGTTCAGAAAGAAAGAGAATAGAAGCTTTGAAATATGGTGTTACAGAAGAATGCTAAAGGTGAGATGGGTAGATTGAATCACGAATGAAGAGATACTAAATAGAATTGGTGAGAGGAGATCGATGTGGCTATATTTGACCAGAAGAAGAAATGGAATAATAGGGCACATCTTAAGACACCCAGGTCTTGTACATATTTTTTTTTACGTCGCACCGACACAGACAGGTCTTATGGCGACGATGGGCAGGAAAGGCCTAGGAATGGGAAGGAAGTGGCTGTGGCCTTAATTAATGTACAGCCCCAGCATTTGCCTGGTGTGAAAATGCGAAACCACGGAAAACCATTTTCAGGGCTGCCGACAGTGGGGTTCGAACCCACTATCTCCAGGGTGCGAGCTCACAGCTGCACGTTCCTAACCGCATGGCCAACTCGCCTGGTTCCCACATTTGGTTTTTAAGGGAAGTGTAGGTGGTAACAACGGTAGGGGTAGACCAAGGTACGGATATGACAAGCGGATTAGAGCAGATATAGGATGTAGTAGTTACGTAGAAATGAAAAGGTTAGTACAGGATAGGGTGGCATGGAGGGCTGTATCAGACCAGTCTATGCACTGATGACTCAACAACATGTGTGCATTTTACATAATGTACAGTATGTTCGAGTATGGTGAAAGATATAGGCTATCTACCGTTTCTAAAGATGAGATGAAAATATTAAAAGGCGTGTAAGAGACGAGAGAGCAAATTCGCTAAACCTCTTCCGCTGGGGCTTATTAAATAACAGTGTATTAAAAGGTGTGTAAAACACCAGACAACAAATATAAAAACATTTGCACTGGAACCCATAAAAGTTTCAACACATTATTGCAGATCACACACTTTCTAAAACAAATAGCTGAAGCCTTATATTATTAGGAGGTTAAACTCAGGCGTGTGCGAGAGAATGACTTATTTTTTACAAGTTGCTTTACATCGCACCGACACAGGAGAATGACTTTGACCGTCATCTTGAATGCGTCAGTGATTGACTTGAGTAGAAACTCGACTGTGTGAGTTTCAACATATGTGGAACCATTGAAAGATGCGGATGCCTGTCCCCTTCCTTTTTTTTGTCTTCATTAGTAAGGGATTTCTTGACTTTTTCAGTATCCATAACTAGGCTACCACAAGACAAACGTGCACCACGGTTATGAGTATGTTCCTCATCCCGTAGGTAATCTAGCACACAGCAAATGATCGCTACACTTCACTGTATCACTCAACACAGAATAAATGTCTAACTTCTGAATGGAATTGTGAACTACGAGCACAAAAAGGCTTACTAGGTTGTACAGCAATATCAGTGAAAATCGGAGAACAAAATTGACCTTTCCTGAGGCTAATGGCTTGCTTCCCTGAGGTGTAATTTTCTCTCTGATGTTCAGGAATCCAAGGCTGTTTCCCGTTTTCGCACAACATTCCCTGGCCTGCCTCCTGTGGCAAGGGCGCTAATCTGCGTTGGAAATCACATTCCTTTCACAATGGATGACAAAGAACGTTTTCAGGGCCGGGAAAAATGTGATCGTACTAAGCAAAAAACTTAATAGTGAAAATTTGTGACGCGATGAGCTATAATACCAACGACATTTCGCTATAGCGTCCGGCTCCATGGCTAAATGGTTAGTGTACTGGCCTTTGGTCACAGGGGTCCCGGGTTCGATTCCCGGCAGGGTCAGGAATTTTAACCATCATTGGTTAATTTCTCTGGTACGGGGGCTGGGTGTATGTGTTGTTTTCATCATCCTTTCATCCTCATCACGGCACGCAGGTCGCCTGCGGATTTCAAATCAAAAGACCTGCACCTGGCGAGCCGAACATGTCCTCGGACACTCCCGGCACTCAAAGCCATACGCCATTTCATTTCATTTTCGCTATAGCAAGTAAAATTTCTTCCGTTGTGAATTCTCGTTATAACAGACTTCTACTGTATTTGGTTTTTCATTAGCAGCAAGCCGAAATTTAGTTCCAGTATATGCTGAGTGAAACGATCATGAACTTTACAGGGAAATAGTTGTTTATCTACTGTAATGTTCTCTGTTGGTTTATAGCACAAAATGCAGTTCTCTATTACCCTGCAATGATCAAAAGAAGCTGCGCAAAGCTCACTTCTCCGCGCATTCTCTCAGAGTGGATGAGTGACATCATAGAGGAGTGGTGAAGGGGTCACATGCAGTCTGACCACCGTACTGTACACAATGTTGTTAAGGCACGGTGACAAGAGTTTTGTTGTCTCTTCTGTATCAGTTTTTGTGCTCTTGTTGTTTTGTCTGTTTTATACAAATTTTCTTTCTTTAGTTGTAATTCTGTAATCCTTTCTTGCATAGCGTGTACTGCATTGGTAAATGATTTTATGTCTATAGTGATGTGTAGCATGTTATTCTACCAGACTGAGTGGCTCATAAAGTTGAGGCACTGGCCTTCTGACCCCAACTTGGCAGGTTCGATCCTACTTCGAAGTCTGGTAGCAAATCTGGGCAGGCATCAAGTGGACAAGCCTGGGAAATAGTCTATAACGTAGCTGCTTGCCTACGTCTCCGAAAACCGTAAAAGTAGTTAGTGGGACGTAAATCCAATATCATTATTATTAGCATGTTATTCTAGTGATAGTGTCATTTGAATGTAGTTATGGCTCGGGCATAGTTTACGATCGTGATGAAAATGAAACAGTAACAAAAAAAAGAAAAAGAAACTGTACCTACATTGAAGAAACTGAGTAGTGTGTTAAAATCAGAAAATATACTTGATTGTAGCTGAGAGTATCTTCAAAGATTATTGAAAGAGATGGTGTTCCGGTGGACTAGGTGCTGTAATACTCGAAAGTTGTTGATAGCAAAAATCTATTGTGTCATGAAGGGGAAGGTACCTCAGAAAAATTTGTCAGTACAGAGAGAATGGTCGGAAAATAGTGTATTTAGATGAGACATTCCTTCATTCTACTCGCTCTGTCCCATCATTCTGGCAATTTGATACAGAGCTGGAAAAATTACAAGCTATAGGGAAATGTCCTCACATTATTGTAATGCGTGCCGGGGGAGAGGAAGGCTTTGTAAAGAATGCCTTATTGATATTCATATCAAAGCAAAACACAGGGGACTACCATGATGACATGAACTTCACCAATTTTTCATCCTGGCTGGAATGGTAACTGCTACTGAACTTGCGTCAATAGTATTCGATAATACTAGTTATCACGGTGCACAAGAGAATAGGAAGCCAGCAATATCGTCACTCAAAAAATATAATTGATTGGCTTACACACATCCTCTGTCCTCTGTACGTACGCTTATTGGAACAGTATATTTCTCGAAAATATGGTTTACAGCTTGGGAATCGTAAATAGTTCCATTTAACTCCATGCTTAACATTTTGTCGCTTTACTTTCCTTTTTTAGTTGCATTGCGTTTCCAGCATTAACTAAAGAATAACCTTAATCTATTAAAGTAAACTGTTTAAAATAGTGATGTCAGTGACATCACTGATGAAGGGAATGAATATTTTTCTTGAAACATGTATGATAAAATAAATAAATCAATCATTAAAAGTGTATTGACAAGGTGGACCCAACATAAACTGTTTGAAATAGATTTCTTTAATAGATTCAGACAAATCAATACAGGATCAAATAAATAGCCTACCTATTATGGTTAAGTTGATCAACAGAATAACCTCAGTTGATGAGCCTGACTGCAGCTACTTACAGTATGTGTTAATGACAGCTTGACAGCCAGACTAGCATATGCTTGTCCTTGATCTTGTATTGTCGGGGAAGATCGGGATGAGTCAGAGCGAGCTGCACGAACCAAACTAGCCGAGGGTTCTTTTGTTTGTTGTTGGTTTACAAGAAAAGGTTTCCAGATTGGTGATGCTGCTGCAAAGCAGTCTGTTCGGAGATGCTGCAAACAGGTGAATTTTTCATCAAAACAAGTGTAGCGGATGATTTCTATAAATTCATTCCTGGCCATTGTCCTGGCGAAAAATGGTGGTTCATAAGATTTCGACTACATTGTTAAGATGGTTTTCAGTACCATATACTCCATGAACATACCTTATAGCAATAGTAAGTAAAGTAAGTTCAGTAAGTAATTCGTCTTTATTCGTGGTGAAGTTGGGGCTCAAGGCCCTCTCTCACACTCCACACAACATTAAAATTATAAAGTTATGTAAGAAAAATAGTAAAAATTACAACAAACCATGAAAAAATCAATATTATAGTAGTACTAATAACAAATATGAAGATAGTAATAATAATAATAATAATAATAATAATAATAATAATAAAATGTATAATATGACAATACAAATGATAACAATTATAAAACTAACAATAGTAATAATGAACGAAAGAAATATGGTAAAAACATACAGCTAGCAAATACATTTTTTTAGGAAAATACTAGCTGATGTACCCATGCTGCGCTATGGGATTGGATTCTCAGAGAGACTGACCTTGTGGTTTTCCTAACTGAAGTCAACATAGGTCATTACAAAAAGTTGGTAGGAAAGTAGCGATTAAAAGCAATGAGGTTTTCCTAACTGAAGTCAACATAGGTCATTACAAAAACGTCGGTAGGAAAGTAGCGATTAAAAGCAATGATATCATATAAAATACTCGATCAAATGAAAAACCGCACATTTTCTCACTTTGAACGAACAGGACTACGGTGCCGATCTAACAGTCCAAAGTTCCAGAGCTGGAATGATCAAAGCCACAGATAGCTGTGATTCGTGACCACCCTTCGTCTTTTTTTTTTTTTTTTTTGGCAGGGAGGGGGTCGAATAGTGGAGACTCCCATGGCATAAACTATGCCCTTCTACTAATCTTTTTCCTACGAGTGCCCAATGAGTCGGAAAATCTTAATTCACTACACTGGCGGCGGAAAAATCTGACGTGGAGACAAATTTTTCCTCCAAGCAAGGGGAGAAACCCACTCATCACTGCTAATTTGGAATAAAATGAATGTAGAATTTAATAAAAGTAAAGAGGAAGAAGCTTTAATCAAGAAACGGCTCTTTTCAGGGTCGAATTTTGAGTTATTTAGTGAATTGTGATGCTATAATTTGGAATAGGCCTAAATTGTTATTCTATACCAGGCCATACTACTACTACTACTACTACTACTACTACTACTACTACTACTACTAAGTGGGCCTCTGCCTTAAGTATGCATGCTGCTCATTCAAAACAGCGCGTCAGATTAGGGATCGCATAGCTGGAATACTATGATGAACCTGTGTATTACGTACCAGTTGTATCAGAAAGTGTATGAACCAGAGGAATGGCATGCTAAAGAAGAAAGTTTTCTATCTCCCCAGCTATTTTCCGCTAATATTCAGTCAGGCTGTTATACTCGGTACGCAGCAGTAATCCCATCTATTGGAGTTGAGAGGCAGCATAAGAGACAAAGAACATCACATCAAACAATGGTCAATGTAATGTCACTGTTGAACAATGCTATGCGCTTTTGATATTGTAGGTCTTCACATTTAGTTTTCTTCCGACTCTGAAATACTACTCTGACCATAGTCGGTACGGTAAAACTGATTAAAACATAAATGATCGGAAATTGTATTCAATATAACTTTTGTTATGCAATACTTTTCGATAGCACCAATAACATAGGTATTTAAAAATTACATTTTAGGCGCCTTCCCCTAAACTGCAATTCCATCCAGGGTGAATAAATTTGTTTATAGCTGAGACTGTTGTTTCTCATTCCCCGACTCTGTATAACGATTTTCATTAAATTCTGTTAACCCATTTTCTCGTGGCTCGGCGTTGATATGGACTTAGCAAAAAAAAATTACAATTTCATGAATATCTGTTTTATCACAGTTGGTACGGTAAAAATGTATAAGACATAAATGGTTGGAAATTTAATTCTATATAACTTTGGTTATGTAGTATTTATCGATACAACCACTAATAATTTAAATATTTGAGAATTAAATTTAGGCCTTCCCCTAAACTACCATTTCACTCAGTGTTAATAGAATGATTCATAACCTAGATTATAATGGCTCATTCTCCGACTACGCATGCCAATTTTCATTGAGATAGGACCACTCATGACATAAATATTCAAACATTAAATTTCTTGACCTTCCCCTAAACTACCATTTCACTCAGCATTAGTAAAATTATTTATAGTTTAGATTGTAGCGACTCATTCCTCGGCTTTGAATACCAATTTTCATTACGATAGGACCACTAATAACATAAATATTTGAAAATTAAATTTTAGGCCTTCCCCTAAACTACCATTTTTGTCAGCGTAAATAAAATTATTTATGGCCTAGATTGTAGCGACTTATTCCACGACTTTGCATACCAATTTTCATTAAGTTCTCTTTAGCCGTTTTCTAGTGATGCGTGTACATACATACATACATACATACAGACAGACAGACAGACAGACAGACAGAAATTACGGAAAAGTAAAAAGTGCATTTCTTTGTTACTGTGGACATGACCGATACAGAAACAGCATTCTTTTCAAATTCTGAGCAATGTACAGACAAAACTCTTATTTTATATATATATGGATGTTCATTGACACGCTCATTCACACTTCACTCATCATACTTGTTACCGGTACCTGGAAGTATTCAGCAAATGATTTCTTCGGCAATGTATCTAAAATATCCTACGAGAATGCAAATCACTAATCACTGATGTGGCACTGTCTGTGAAAGAGTGGTTGTAATAGTTAGAATGAATGAGGCGTAGAATTACAGAGGAGTCAGATCATGTATGGTGGTTATGATAGGAGGAGAGGTAATTTAGTTTGACGAAAGATAATTTGGTACACCTGAATTTAGAACTCCATGCGGTGATTGCAATGCTCATACACTCAAAGCCGTGACAACACCCTGTAATAAGGTTAAATGTGAGAATCATGTCACAGCTTAATAATAAATCTACTACATGCATTGAAACTCAGAGCCTCTTATTACTTTTTTGAGATATGTCCATAAGTAGAGTGCCAACAGTAATCTAGAATGGGTAAGATTAGGAGTTATACCACTTGTATTTTAAGATATTTTGGAAATACAGTAAAGTAGCTTTTGAGAGAAAAAGGGATTTCTGAATTTTGAGGGCATGATTTGTCACTCACATATCTGGCTGGTTCAGTCCGCTATGGTAATAGAGTAGACCGTACAGCTAGGAACTCTGCATGGAGTGTCGGGCAGCAAGAAATAACTTGTCCTCCTAAGAGGACCAACGGGTTTGGGTGGATGAGTTCTTGTCGGTGGTGTGATGGTCCCCTCAGTGTAGAAAATGACACTGGAACCTATCAAGCAGAGTCTGTTCTCATGTTAGGAGCATCCTCATTACCTGTTGGCAGCAGCTCTAAAATGCCTTTGGGAGAGACGAGCCCATCCTAATAGCCTAAAAATGAGTGAAAATAAGGTGCGGCCTCAGAAAATGCTAGGGCATCCCCTGCTGCAGGTGACGCACAGTTCTTGAGGTATTGGGGAAGCTGCGACAAGTATCAAAGTGTATCTGACTTGGGACAGTCAACATCCTTTGACAGACAAGACCAAAGAGCTGGTAGAGTTCATGAAGGAGAAGGACATACACATCCTTGGTCTTAGTGAAATAAAATGGAGAGGAACAGGGGAAAGAAAACAGATGGGAGGGCCTTTGTTATGGTTGAGGACAGATAGCAGTAAACGGAGTAGGAATGATCATTCAAAAGGATGTCCTGGAATATGTGGAGGAGGCGAAGAAGATCAATGACAGAATGATCATAGCAAGGATACAGTTTGAGACAGGAACACGAGATCTGTTCTAAGTATATACTCCACAAACTGGAAATAAAGGAGAGATTAGAGAACAGTTTCTTGAAGAAGTTGAAAAATACATAGAAGACAAGGAAGTAATTATAATGGGAGAACTGAACACACTAGTGGGAAGAGAAGAGATTCTGAGGCCATATGGATATGGCAACAAAAATCAAGAAGGGGGTATGTTAATGGACTTTGCCAGAGGAACCACATGGTCGGGAAGAAAAATAGCCAGAAGATAACCAGGTATGGGTGGGGAGACAGTGGAATGAAAACATTGATTGATTACATGTTAGTGTTAAAAGAACATCGGAGAGATCTTAGGGATATTACAGCTATGCGTTAGGAAGCCTTTGGGGGCTGACCATAGAGAAGTGAACAAAATTGTAAGCAGGCAAAGTCACAAAACTACAAGGAAAAAGAGAAAGAAAGATTAGGGTCTGGAGATTGAAGGAAAAGGAGGTTCAGGAAGAGTTCAGGGAAGAATTACAAGAACTGATACCAATAGATAGATATTAGTCATGTTGAACAGGAATGGAATAATTTAAATGGGCTGAGTGGCTCAAAAAGTAAAGGTGCTGGCCTTCTGACCCCAACTTGGCAGATTCGATCCTGGCTCAGTCCGGTGATATTTGAAGGTGTTCAAATAAGTCAGCCTCGTGTTAGTAGATTTACTGGCACATAAAAGAACTCCTGTGGCACCTTGGCATCTCCGAAAACCATAAAAAAGGTAGTGGGACGTAAAGCTAGTAACATTATTAATAATTGTAAGAGTGCATTTGTAAGGTGTGCAGAGAGAATATGTGGCATAACATCATGAAAAGTAATAGAGAAAGAGACAACATGGTGGGAAGATAGAGTGGAAGATAAAGTAAAGGCAAAGAAGAAATCGTAGAAGGGATGGAAAACACAAAAGACTGAAGAGAGTAAACCCAAAATGAAAGCGAAAAGGGTTTGCAAAAATGTGGTAGCCAAAGAAAAGTTGGGAAACATTCACCTGGAAGTAAAGGAAGATTTGCACTGTGATGAAAAAATTATTGTTGGGAATCATAAGAAACTGTAGAATGAAATGGTGAACACAGGATTTGTGAAGAATAAACAAGGAGTAAGACTGGCAAAACCAGAGGAGATTATGAAGAGATGGAAAGAATATTTCATTGAAATGCTGAACGTGAGAAACCAGATGTGGAGAAGGTATCCAGGCAACAGGAATAGAAGTAACAGAGAAGGAATCAGACATTACATAGACAGAGGTGGAATGGGCAGTTAAAAAGAGATGGGAAAAGCTTTGGGAATAGATCAAGTAGCTATAGAAATGCTCTAGGGTGCAGTAGCACTAGGACTCTCCAATGGGCTCTTAGAATATTCAAGTATGTATGAAGAGAGAAAAAAGTGCCAAGTATTGGGGAAAGGTGTTTATAATAACATTATCAAGAAAGGAGATAAGAAGACATGCACTAACTACTAAGGAATTTATTTATTTATTTATTTATTTATTTATTTATTTATTTATTTATTTATTTATTTTATGCAAATATACAAGCGTTAGCCCAATTATTATGCAAATATACAAGCGTTAGCCCAATTACAATATTTGCTGATAACTTCTAATCTTATAAAATATAATTAGAAAAATACAAGAAATAAGATAATCACAAAATAGAGTATGAAATAAAGAGTTACCTAACTACAGTATAACAGCAGTAATTAAGATAAAGAATACAATAAAAAGAAGAATAAAAACAAAACAAAAACGGGCAATATGGCATCATTCATCTAGCTAGTAATAAATGCTTACAAGATTTCAAAAATTTGGATTTCTTATTTTGAAATAAATCTATATTCAGAGGATGTAATTTATTATATAGTGACATCGTTCTGTATAGGGGTGAATTTACATGTTTGGCAAGAAAAACAAATTCCTAAATTTACCTGCCAGTGTTCTAGATGCATTACAGTAGGAGTTGACAACTTAAATCAATACTGTCTATTTCATTGTTAACCAGCTTATAGAGAAACATCATCAACTGACATTTTCTTCTGATATCAAGCCTGTCAAAAACATTTCAATCATCTTATGATATGTTAAATATTTAGGATATTCTCTACTTTGTCTGAAGTATATATATTTCAAGAACTTTTTCTGGATCCTTTCTATCAAATTTGTGTGTAATTTTGTTGATTGATTCCAAATAATAGAGGCGTATTCCAGATTTGATTGAACTAACGAAAAAAAAAAAAAAGATTTACTACTTAGGCTATATGAATGTCTCATTATAAACCCAGGGCTCCTGTATACCTTGTTCACAACATTTTTAGTATGAATAGTGAAACTTAAATCACTAGTTAATATTACTCCTAAGTCATTAATTGCATTTACTTGTTGCGATTGGGCATCATTAATTAAGTATGTAAAAATTTATCTTCACTTTTTTTTTCATTGAAAAAGTGATCTTCCTGCATTTATTAATATTGAAGGGTAATTTGTTAAATTCGCTCCATTCAGACAGGATATTTAAATC
Organism: Anabrus simplex; assembly: GCF_040414725.1. Taxonomy (NCBI): domain Eukaryota; kingdom Metazoa; phylum Arthropoda; class Insecta; order Orthoptera; family Tettigoniidae; genus Anabrus; species Anabrus simplex. The sequence goes on along the minus strand of NC_090265.1, from coordinate 535,523,661 downwards.
AACTTGCAGTTGTAAACAATCATGCACACTTGATATTGATTTATATAATTTAATATCGTCAGCAAATAACAATAGCTTTGAGAACCAAACTTTTTTAGGAATATCGTTTACAAACAACAGAAACAGCAAAGGACCCGAATTAAAGCCTTGTGGTACTCCAGATTTTGCAATGTAATTGTAAGAAAACATGTTTCTGTAACTTACAAGCTGACTTCTGTGCTTCAATATGAAACCAGAAGAGACATAAGAGACTGGTCTAAATTATAATCCATTAATTTACTGACGAAACAATCGTGATCTACTTTGTCAAAGGCCTTTTGGAAATCGGTATAAATAGCATCTACTTGGGAGCGATTATCAATCTCATTAGATACATACTGTACAAAGTTACATAAATTGGTTACTATGGATTTTGTTGGCATAAAACCATGCTGATTGCATGGGATAATTAATTTGACATGATTAAAAATATGAACATATAGAATACCTTAAAATATTTTAGCTGGAGACGATAGAACTGTAACTTGTCTCTAGTTATCTATTAACTATTTCTTCCCAGATTTATAGATTGGTGTAACTTTGACATATTTCCATTCTTTGGGAAAGGTAGAACTAGTTAAGATAAGATTGAATAATATCATGAGAGGTTCAATTAATATTTCCCTACAAGCCTTAAAAATATATGGAGGTATCCCATCGGCTCCTGCAGACCCCTTCCATGTTGCCATGTTAATGGAAAGGATATGGGAAAGAATTAGAGAAAATGTGGAAAATCAGTACCATGAACAACAATTTGGATTCAGAAGTGGAAGGTCAACAGTAGAACCCATTTTCATTCTGAGACAGATCTTGAAAAAGAGCTGGAAATACGGGAAGAATATATTAATTACTTTTATTTAGAAAAGGCATATGACAGCATTGTCAGATGAAACGTTTGGGAAAGCCTGACACACAAGGACATTGGCAGGGAACTATGATAAAAGCAATACATGTTAACTGTTACAGCTGTGTGAAGACGGCATTAGGTAGAACAGAATGGTTTGTAAATGACCAACTGGGACAGAGCAGATTGAGGTGATGTGGACATTTCAAGCGGATGAAAGAAAAAAGACTGCCAAGACAAGCACTAGGAAGTCAGATGACAGAGAAGAGAGTATAAAGTGAGGAGAAACCATATTTGCCCCCACCCTGTGTCAGCTGGAAAAGGGGGAATGATGATGATGATGATGATGATGCATTTGTCACTTGTTCAGGCTAATTTAGCATCTCGGTCATTGTAACACATAAGTTTATTACCAGGTGCAGTAAGGCACGACGGTACTATTTAACATAATTGGTGAGGTACATAGTCGGCCCCGTAGTGTAGGGGTAGTGTGCCTGCCTCTTACCTGAAAGCCCCGGGTTAGATTACTGGCCAGGTCAGAGATTTTTGCCTGTATCTGAGGGCTGGTTCAAGGTCCGCTCAACCTACGTGATTAGAATTGAGGAGCTATCTGACGTAGAGATAGCGGTCCCGGTCTAGAAAGCCAAGAATAGTGGCCAAGAGGATTTGTTGTGCTGACCACACGACACCTCATAATATGCAGGATTTCGGGCTGAGCAGCGGTCGCCTGGTAGGCCAAGGCCCTTTAGGGCTGTAGTGCCATGGTGTTAGGTTAGGTTAGGTGAGGTACATATGCACTTTTTAACGAATTAAAGTTCCTTTTGGTACCAAATATTATAGTGCGAGTTTTGTTAGAATTTATTGACAAACTGTTACTTCTGTCCTACTGTATTTCACTGCATAATCATCGTATCCTTTACGCTCAGTATAAAAATTGGATTTTAAAGTTTCGTTGCAGAATCATTGCATGTTCAAATTGTGTTAAACGAGCTGCTTAAAAGGAAAATGGAACTGCAATGTGAATTGAATATGAATGTGCAATTTAAATACATATATGGCTTATGGGCAGTTTAGTAACACAGTCATGTTTGCAAGATGTCACACAATGTATATCAAAAACATAGTTATGAGATGATGTACAATTTATTCACCAGTAACCAGTTCTCATTTGTCACTTGTTGGTAACGTCACCAGGAAATACCGGCACTGCACTCACTTGTTTTCTAGTACTGCTTTCAAAGGCTTGCAACCAGTGGTGAACTGGTATCAGAACATGCAGGCAAATGGCAACAGAATTGAGTCACTGAGAATCTAGTTCACAGAAATAAATGTTAATATTTGTTCTTATCAATGGTAAACATAGAAATAAATGAATGCAGCTCTTTTTTTTCTTCCATAACATTGGCATGAGCCCCATTCTTGTGGTCTGTTATGATATATAATCAAAAGTTCCGGTATTCAGAAATTTACTAGTAGGTTTACCCCTGCTTGCAACCCTTGTATTTCATCTCACGTGGGCCTCTCTATGTCCGAGGAGTTATGTGGGTTTTTCTTGTTTTATGTTCATCAGGTACTCTCGCGGAGGTATCGACTACTCTGGAATGTACAGATGCATGTGTGTGTTTGTGAGTGACGTGATTGCTGTAGGCGTGTGTGTGAGAATTGAAGTTTTATTTTGTTTTTGGTGTGTTAGTAGAAATATTTTGATTTTGGAAATCAACAGTAACTTACATACAAAGGGCACTAGGAAAGTTTTGCAATGTGAGTGAACGCTTTAGTCTTTTTCAAAATAGTTTCCACCACACTCAGTACACTTCTCCATACGTCAAAACCATTCACTGAACCAACTCTGCGACTTTTTGATTACATTTTCACACTCTTGATCCCATGCTGCCAGAAGCTCCTCGTTGGTTGCAGTCACATGGGACTGTATGGAGGGTGATCAAGCACAGTCAACCCTGATTTGGCAAGAAAATCCATTGTTACATTAGCATGATGTGCTGGAGCATTGTTGTGATGCAAGAGCCAAGTGTTGAGCCGTGACCTTGGACGGAGCTGCTTGCGCGCGTGGATGATCTGAAGGCAGACAAGTCTCACTGTACCACTTCACAGTACTATAACTGTCCTTTGTGTTTCTAGCACAACCCAAGTCAGGATATCCTGTTTAGTGAAGCATACTGCAATCATCCTTTTCTTCACTGACCTTGACTTTCGGAGTCACAGGAGTACCCTCATCTTCAAACAGCCACACCTTGTTCTGGGATTTTGTTGGGACATAGTTACAATAAAGCCAAGTTTCATCACCTGTAACAATGCTGTTGACATTACACGATGCCCCACTTTCAAACTGTTTTAGCATTTTTCGGCACCATTTCACTCGATGTGCCCTTTGTTCCTCTGAAAGTGAATGGGGCACCCAAAGGGAACAAACCTTTCTAACATGGAGATGGTCTTGTAGAATTGAGTGAATATCTGGTGCAGGGATGTGGAGGGTCTCTGTAGAATTGAGTGAATATCTGGTGCAGGGATGTGGAGGGTCTCTTCTACCTGCCGATATGTCACTCTTGCTGCAACATTTTCCTCACAGTTTCAATGTTTTCCTCAGTCACTGATTCAAACGGTCGCCCAGGAGGAGGATCGTCTTCAACCCCAAAATTTCCCCTCTGGAACTCTTTGTACCAGCGGAAAATTGTTGTCCAATGTGGACAGTCTTTCCCCAGCACAGGAGTCATTTCCTCCAGGCACTGGTCAGTAGTTAATCCACGAGCAAAATTGTAGCGGATAATTGTGCGATATTCACCTTTAGACCACACTGACATCTTAACTTGCTTTCAGTCCCACTGCTTGGTAACAGCTGGTGTGAAGGTCGGCCTTGCTGTCCTCTAGACCGGTTTTCACCCCTCTTTTCATCCCTCACCATAACAGGGGTGTCCAGCCAACAGTTTTTACGTATTGCAAAACTTTCCTAGTGCCCTTCGTACTTACCCTTTAACATGTGAAGCATTTATTTGTGAATATAGGTAATTATATTAACTATTCTTCAGGCTTCAAGCTAAATGCAGTTGTCTTTGCTGAACAGGACGAAAACAGAGGTGAGGAAAGAACATTTTCAGGAAGTGAAAATTTGGCGCGTGACTGCGGAAATTAAAAGACAAGCTAAAAACACAAACTATTCTGGGCACACATTAAGCAGTCCTAAAATAGGGAAGTTTCCTATAATTGACAAAGATGTATTGGTGTATGTCAATGAAATTCATAACAATGTTACAAATGAAGCCACGGGAGTTAGTGCGCAAACACTACGTTCCCATACCGCTGTTTAAGAAGAGTCGTGGGTGGGTTATGTGGTTCTTGTGATGACACAATCTGTCAGTCCAAAGGAGAACACTATGTCAAAGGCTCCCTGCTGATACATAGACAGGATTGCGTAAACTTTCATCGGTTCATCTTATGTTTGTGCCAGGAAACTTCATACATGCTTTCTCAAACCGGTAATGCTAATCAGGTTCCAGTCCTTTTCAATATGCCTTGCAATTGCTCAATTGTGCCAAAAGGATCTTGAGAGTGTATTTATGAAAACAAACGGTAGTGAGAAATTACAATGCATGGCAATGCTTGCAATTACAGCTGACGGAAGAGAGTTGCGATTTTACATAAATTTCACGAGGAAAACGATGCCTTAGCAAATACAGTTTCCCCGTGGAATTCAGGTATGAGTGCAACCAAAGGGTTGGATGGATGTAGCACTCATGCTAGAGTGGGTTAAAACTGTGTAGGATATAAGACTCAGTGCACTACTGAAATAGCCATCTATGCTTGTTTCAGATAGTTTCTGAGATGTACACACGAAGCACGTTTAAGTAACGTTTGTAAATATGGCTGCCACAGTGCTTTGGTTGTCGTTCAGAGCATGCACGCTCAGTACATCTGTAGGCTGGCCACAAATGCCATTATGGAAAGCATTTGCTCATATTTAGGTTTGTTTTCAAGTTTTGAAAATGCCTCTGACAATTAATGGTGCTGCCGATTGTGAAGTACACGCTGTGGTTAGTTTTCTAAATGCAAAAGACGTGAAAGCAGTTGAAATTCATCAGTAGATCAGTGAAGTGTATGGAAAACACACTATTAGCAAAGGAATGGTAAGAAGATCGGTTAGAGCATTTAAAGAAGGCCGTACTAATGTCCACGACAAGAAGTGTTGTGGATGACTGCTCATGCTGGGTACCGAAGATGCTGATAGAGGTGCACAAAACCAAGCACGTAGGCAGTGCTTTGACTTCGCTTGAGCGGTACAGTAATGAAGGAGATGCATTCCTAAACCAAATTATCACTGGCAATGAAACATGGGTGGTGTATGATACACCAGAATCAAAAAACAATCCATGGAATGGACATACTCAACATCGCCCAAGAAAGTGAAGTGCAAGCAAAAATTTTCTTCTCGCAAACACATGTGCACTGTGTTTTGAGATAGGCAGGGTGTTGCTTATGGATTTTTTACACCAGGCTGAAACAGTAATTGCCAAGATTTATTGTGAGACCTAAACTCCGTTGTGCAATCCAAAACAAATGGCTTGGCTTGCTCACAAGGGGGATTTTTTGCTTCACACGGCTAATCGAACCAGAGACCTCATCGCTTCATTTGGTTGGGAATAATTTGATCATCCTCCATATGGCCGTAACCTAGTGAGTACCAGTTGTTCCTGCAGTTTTAAAAGCATTTAGAAGTTCAGCGCCCTGATGATGATGATGATGATGATGATGATGATGATGATGATGATGATGACCTAAAAATGGCTGTGCTGCCGTGGCTGGCACATCAGGCAGCAGATTTCTACGAGGATGGAATTCAGAAGCTGGTTTCATGATATGACAGTTGCCTCCATGTTCTTGGAACTTGTGTTGAGGAGTAGTTTAAGGTACAGGCTTACATGTTGTTTTTAAGTTTTGTAAAAAAATCACATTCGGTTTTTTCCTATATCAAAATGGTATTTACTTAAAAACCTTGCCTTGTATTAACAAACCATTTAAAGACCACTTGCGTCGATTTTACAATGAGTGGATGATGAGCAACGATTATGGAAATATTAGGTGTCCATCCTTAGACTTTCTATGTTCGTGGGTAATGAAGAGTTGGGACCTTATACCACCTGAACTAGACTCCAGACTAGAGCTTCAAAAGGACTGGGATTACAAACAGACTAGATGGATCGTAAGATGACGCATCGTGAGAGAGAAAGAGACAAAGAATCTGATGCTGGTATGAGCAGGGGTGAGGACAGCACATTAGATACCACATCAGATACTAATACCAGCGATAGAGACACAGAAGATTTGGAGTAAATTGCTTACCTGTAAGTCCATATTTCACAACAACGCAATATATTTTTGCACCTGTAATATTTAAACTTTAATGCTCAAATCAATTGCAGTTAACTTCTATTTTCAGATTGGAGAAGAGTTTGCTGAACTGTTGTGAATAAATTAGGAATTTTGATTTGGGCTATTTTAATTATTTTGATGTATATACGTGAGTATTACATGCACCTTAAACTTGTATCACACACGTTTAGTTATAAATTAATTTTTTTTGAGTAATACAAATATGGGTATTAAAAAAATTATTTGCATAATAGTCGCAGCCAACTATTTTTTGGAAAAATTTTGTTTAAAAGGTGTAATGATTATGCAGAGAAATATGATAGTCACTGAGTCATTGTATGTGAAAATTTATTCTATCAATAGCTACATGTATGTCTTGTGAATAAGAGTGATGATAAATCTGAAGATCATCTGCACAGATGTGGTATTTGCTATAATTCAATGTGTCCTCTACGTGATTCACACTAATAATAAATAAAAGTGTCCAAAACTGACCCCTGTGGGACATCTGTCGACTTACGCCATCCTGAATACATTGTTCCCACTGATACTCGTTGCACTCCCTATGGGTGGGGGACACAGACAAAGAATACACTTGCGATATCCCCTGCCTGTCGTAAGGGGCGACCAAGGGATGATGACATTAGAACAATGAAACTACTTGTGCTTAGTACCATTCTGTGAGGAACACAATGGGTCGACGTTACTTGCAGTTAGTACCACCATGTGAGGAACACCATGGATCTACGTTACCAATAAATAGTGCCTTTATGTGAGGAACACCACGGTTCTGCGGTTAGTAGGGTCTACAATCATATGTTCCACTGAAGCAGGGGAGTGGAGGCATTTGGCTGCGTGAACTAATGTCTGTGTGCTGTAATGCTGTGCTGGAATGTGTCGGTTCCTCTGGGTTCAGAATAGATCTGCGCTCCCTTTGAGTACTACCACTTTACGAGAAACACCATGGGTGTACGTTGCCTGTGATTAGTACCACTATGTGAGAAAAACCACGGGTTTGGCTGGCGACCACTGTAAGGACCACTGTGTGCGAAAACCATGGGTGTGCGTTACACGAGAGTAGTTCCATGTCGTGACGAATACCATGGGTTTGTATTACCTGTGATTGTTACCATAAAGTGTCATACACCATGGGTCTATATTGCCTACGATTATTAGCACTATGTGAGCAACACCATGAGGATACGTTGCCTGTGATTAGTTCCACTTAGTGAGGGACACCACGGGAATACCGGTGCCCGTGATTAGTCCCACTGTATGTGGAGTATCATGGGTCTGCGTTCCTTGTGAGTAGTATCCTTATGTGCGAAACACCATGGATGTTATGTTAGTGATGCCATTGTGTGCGACATATGATAGGTCTACATTTCTTGTGGTTAATACCACCATTAGATAAATACCATGAGTCTATGTTACCTGCGATTAGTACCACTATAGGAGGAACACCATGGTTCTACCTCCCAGTGATTTGTACCATTATGAGGGGCCAGCGACCTGGATGTTGCACCCCTTTAGATAATAATGAATCATCCCAGTAATTCAGTCTTTGTGAATTGGATCTGTTGTAACCAAGGTTGAGATTTACAAAACACAACTTTATTATTCGCTTCAAATGCAAAATACACTATTTACACAAATAAAAATTAAATTTAACTTGAAGCAAATGAATTAGGAATCTTGAGAAAGAGTCTATCTTTTGTACACTATATACAAGTTTACAGTATTTACATCCACTTCTATCTAGAAAAGATAGTCCTTGTGATAAGAAAAGTCGATAGTCGAAAACTATCAGAAGTACTGACATAAATGTTTTGGAAAGTCCTTCCTTGTTGAGTTCATAAAGGCAAGTTCAATGTTGGAAGAATTCTTACTTGGCGAAACCAAGGGAGCTTGCATTAATTAGGGAAATATAACGGTATGTAATAGTATGACTGGATATGGGCAGCGGAAGAGGAGCGGTGACCAGAGGTGAAACCTCGTACTGCCAGAAATTCAGTCCACCTGGTCGAAGCACATTTTCAAGAGGAGTAGCCTCCGTGCTCGACGTAGGGTGTATTCTGGAGCTGGACACCGGGGCAAGTGGGCATCTGGACAGGCTGGGAGTTCCTCTTTATAGTACACACACGACTGTTCAGGCTGCGCGTCAAGGCTAGAAGAATGACACTTGGCGCGCGTGTAGCTGGCTGGCGGAGCGAGAAGGGGGCGCCGGACATACAACAGGATCCACTGATTGTTTTTGTTTCACTATAATATTTTCATCATCATTTGTTTTAGATTCTAGTCAGTGGATAAATTTTGTTTTAATTTTAATTTTGTTCACCTCTTACCATTAGGGGCTGATGACCTAGCTGTTAGGCCGCTTTAAATGACAAACATCATCATCATAATCATCGATACTCGTTTTTGGTGGTCAGTGAGGTTGGAGCTAAAAAATGAGAGAGATGTCGTATTAAAGTTGAGACTGCGGAGTTAGTGCGGTTGTAACTTAGGGCCGAGTGTGTCAAAGGCACTGCGTAGGTCTAATGGTGTTGCTAGATTCACGTATCATTGGTTTATTGCATATCTGATATTTGAGTGCTTTTTAGAGGGGTAGGAGGATGGATGCTGGGCAGTAATCTGATGGAGAATCCGAAGTATTGTTTTCGGGATATGCCTTATCAGAGCATCTTTTCAAATGTTAGGGAAAACTCCATTGGTCAGGCAGTAGTTTAATATGAGAGTAAATATTGACAGTACAGCCCAAATTATGTTTTTAATTAATTTTATTGAGATGCCATCATTACCTATTGTTAAGAGTACAGCACATGTTCAACATCATTTATGCTAACGGTGCTGTAAGAGGACTGGTCAAGCTCGGGACAGCTTGTGTGGTTATCAGGTAATGAAACAAGTCCTTTGGGCTGTGAAAAGTAATGATTTAACATATCTAGAGATAAAGTGGGACGTGCTTGTAGCTTCTTCTGTGTTTGGGATTATTATTATTTGCTGCTAAGTGCTGAAAGTTCTGACATATACTGTTCCTAATTACCTGCCGGGCTGGGTAGCTCAGGTGGTAGAGCACTGGCCTCCTGAGCCCAGCTTGACAGGTTCGATCCTGGCTCAGTCTGGTGGTATATGAAGGTGCTCAAATACATCAATCTCGTGTGGGTAGATAGATTTATTTATCAACAGGATGTGTTCCCAATAACCGATGATTCAATAAAACATTATACAGATACAACAAATACACCTTAAATAAATAAAAATGAATCTCCTAAAATAATTACTATGTTTAAACTAAATCTAGAGTCGTTCATATACACATATTTCCTATGGTCGTCTGACAAGAAGTCACGTGCATGCAGGGTAAGAGGTGCGGAGGATAAGCATGACTGCTGCGCATGCGCTAATCTCAAGTCTCAAGGCCGGCCAAAAACATTGGTTACATCCACGGTGATTCTTGTGAACTAAGGTGCTGCTGTGACATTTCAAATTGGTAGTGCAATTGCGCTTTAGTTACACATTTACTGTAACTTCTGCATAATGAACTGTTTAATAATGAACACACAATTCTTTCAGAGAGCTTGCACTGTTTATCACGACTAATGTTTGTAAGCTTAGTGTAGTATATCTGTTACTCGTGCCATGCCTAAAAGGTGCCGCGACTTCTTGTGAGACGCAGATAGTACAACTCCTTAAATAAAAACACATCTATAATTATTACCATCTAGAGACATTTATGTACACACATTTTCATATTTATACAGAAGACCTTATGTTCTTGAAGTCATTAGGGCATGTCTAATTTTAGAGGGTGGTGGGTGAATAAGCCGGCCCCGTGGTGTAGGGGCAGTGTGGCTGCCTCTTACCCGGAGGCCCCGGGTTCGATTCCCAGCCAGGTCAGGGATTTTTACCTGGACCTGAGGGCTGGTACGAGGTCCACTCAGCCTACGTGATTAGAATTGAGGAGCTATCTGATGGTGAGATAGCGGCCCCGGTCTAGAAAGCCAAGAATAACGGCAGACAGGATTTGTCGTGCTGACCACACGGCACCTCATAATCTGCAGGCCTTCGGGCTGAGCAGCGGTCGCTTGGTAGGCCAAGGCCCTTCAAGGGCTGTAGTGCCATGGGGTTTGGTTTGGTTTGGTGGGTGAAGAATGTCCTCTGATTCACCCACTGGCACATAAAAGAACTCCTGCGGTACAACATATCGGCATCTCAGCATCTCTGAAAACCGAAAAAGTAGTTAGTGGGATGTAAAAACAATAACATCATTATATTCTAATTAGCTGTTAAACTTTGTTCCTAAGTTTCCTGTATTGCTCAGCGTCCTCTTTGTCACGTGTGCATCTGTATTGGTTCTACCACCCATCACGGCTAGCTATAGCAGATCTTACCTTGGTTGTCAGCCAGGGGGAGGAGGGGCAGGTAAATCATGCCTGCCTCTTCGGAGCGTGTTTGTCATACAAGTTCAGCCCTGTCTGTCTGTTAGGTCATCAGCCCAGAGGCTGGTTGGATCCTCAAATAGCACCACCAAAGGTTATGCGGTTATAAGGAAACCGCAAAAACCAATGGCAGCACCAAAATGAGGCGTACTAGGCAAGACAAGGAGTGAGGTAGTTTGCCATTGCTTTCCTCACTAGGTCAGAAAGTGCTATTGCAGCACGACTGACCCTATGAGCAACTCCTTTCATAACACTCAGATGCACTAGTCGTGCTCTGAATGTCATTACTCAGCACCACCCATACCCCAGCAGCTTCCATATTGTCACAGCCATGAATGAGACTGGGACTTCGGTGGAAGCTACACTTTACTCTGGCCTGTGCCAAGAGTTGGATACAAAAGTACTGTATCCATCAAGAAATGCCAGCAGGCAAAGTTCAGCCCTAATAAGTTTAATGTGTTAACTTTTGAGTCAATGTCATCCCACGGCAAGTTATTTGTGTCATTGCATAGATAATCTAAATCAGTTATGTTTTATGTCTCTTGAGATAACATAGCATGCTTTATATTTTGGTCCTGGGATCGAGTAACTAATTACAATAAGTAGTGGGTAGAAATGCCAGGAGCTGGAATCTGTCCATGCTTAATGATTTTCTGGGGTTTGTTTGCTATTATAAGGTCAATTAAAATGTGAGGCGAGTGGTCAGAGTAGTTGATGTGGTTCATAGTGTGAAGCGGTAGGATTTCTATGCTTAAACTGTGGAATAAATTACACAATTTCTCCAATTCACTAATTCGTTTTGACAAGTCCGTATTAAAGTCACCCATGACTATGTTATGATTCCTCTAATGATAGAACCCAACTGTCATCCTTAATTTCTTCCCTAGCGCTAGCTTCTGTGCATTTTTTTAAATATTTCTTACCATTTCGTTATCAATCAAGAGTCACCATGCACTTAAGCGACTTCCACTAACCATGTTCCTCTTAACATGTCCTGTTGGTCCTGGAGTCTCCCTCAATATGTTCTGTTGCCCACTTCTGCCCAAGTGAAATGTATGTCCATTCTGTTTATTCATCGGAGTTCTTTATATCCTGTTGCAGGCATCAGTGATGATCTTTCTCCTCGACCTCGACCCCTACCTCGACAATACAAGTGGGTCACATAGCTGTCAGGTTGCATTTGGGAGATAGTGGCTTTGAACCCCCACTATCGGCAGTCCTGAAGATGGTTTTTCATGATTTCTCGTTTTCACACTAAGGAAATGCTGGGGCAGTACCTTAAAGGTCATGGTCATTTCCTTCCCACTCGGAGCTCTTTTCTGCCTCATCACCACCATAAGACCTATCTGTGTCAGTGCAATATAAAGCAAATAGTAAAAACTTGATGACTATGCCAAAAATAACAGTGTTAATAAATCCTAACAAAACTGGTCCTAATATTTGGTACCAAAAGAAACCTTAACTTGTTAAAAGTTAGGCTCTCGCTGTCATATGAACCATCAACATTGATTGGAGGTGTATATTCGTTGTCATCTTCTCCTTCAGATTCACCTTCAGATATACCTTATCGGTTTTCCAGTAACTTACATCTGTTATCAAGCATTGTCGTGTCATATTATATTAAATGCGTTACCTGTTTTTCCACTCACTGAACTCAGTTTATTTATTTATATTGTATATATTTTAGTGCTAATGGAGGGGGAGACTGTTCGACTTGTCTGGTACAGGTCTTTCTATTTGATGTCCATGGGCGACCTGTACATGGGGATATGGGATGTTGAAGTAGGGAGAGGGTGAAAACTAGTGTCGGCACTGTACTCGTATGTGGATTGAAGATTTGTTGTTAGCCTCAGCTATGCTCATAATATTTGAAATTTCATTTTCTTCACCCTTCTTTGTGAGCATTCTACCCTCTTCTTAAAATTTCGTCTTTAGGGGGTAGGGTCTGATTCATGTATCGTGGTACAGATACACGAGATTCAAACTATGAATACATTGGATTACTTAAAGAATAAATTCAAATCTAAATCACACTGCTGAAATTAACAAACTATAATAATTTTAAATAACTATGAAAGAATAACTCGAACATAAAATAATTTAGCCTATTAAATTAAACAACAGTAAGTTGAAAATGAACAGTTAGGAAATATTCAATATAAATATTCACCACAATGTGACTATGATTCACATTGTCAGTAATTATTCCAAAACAACTCTGCAATAAATGATTTCCCCTCTAAAAATATTAGGAATTATATTAATGACAAATAACAGGATAATACATAAGGTAATATAATTCACACTAATCATTAATATCTTTCTTAAAATTATTTTATGAATATGTTATGGATGAATTTTGTTTCCATAAATTGTTTTGTCCTTCCTAGGTTACATTCACATTCATTTAAATCCATTATATCCTTCACATCCAGATATATTGTACCCTTTACACAATGATCTCGGTGGTGATTTCTTCATCCTGGGTCCTGCCTCGGTTGCACTGAAATAAAAATACTCACTGAAGATGACTCACTTCTTCAGAAGGTAGTGACGTTCGCTGGACTGTCGGGATGCTCTGACTATAGGGGGATAAGACTACTAGAAAATAGGCTAACTAATCTACTGAAATAAGTAGAACTTGGCCCAGACTTAGGTTAAAATAAATTGTATTAAATTAAAAGAAACGATTAAAAAGATAAAAGAAAATTAATAACGAATTAAGGTGAAATGAATAATTATACTCTCTGATTAATCCAATCATGTGCGTAACAAGCATAACCAATTAGAAATTATTACAATGGATAATCAAACTATTACCATCATAATTTACAGGTGTAATTAATTATGTAAAAAAAAATCATCAACAACAAGGTTTCGTCATTTCTTACTCAGTGACATACCATACTCTGCATTATTTGAGTTCAATGACCATCTAATTATATGAATTCAGAATCTCAGTTCTAATTGTGATTTATTAATTCAGATGTTACACCAATCCTCAACCAGTAAGATTTTAAAAAATAAAAAAGGAATGAAAAAGGGAAGAAAGAAAGAAAGAAAGAAAGAAAGAAAGAGAGAGAACTCAGAATATTCACTGTTTTGTGGGAATCATACCTCCCTCTATCACAGTCCCATCAAAATTGCATAACCTTAACTATTACAAATCGTTAATAAATCGCCCATGGCTGAATGCTTCTGATATTGTGAAATCAAACTCCAAGTGTTAAAATGTCGGTGAGTGTGCAAGATAAACTCAGAAAACATACAAATAAATAACAAATTACTGCATCAAACCATAAAATTTGAGGTCATTTATCTGCAGATAAATTTAATAATCACTCAACTGAACAGCCAGGTTACACATACCATTGCAGATATTAATCATTACCGGTCTTGCCTGGACCAAGATTATCGTATCAAAGCTTGCTGAATTACCAACTCAATTCATCACTACATAATCAAATTGGTCTAATTTCACTTAACAAATTTTTATTTATGTTCAGTGGTATGTATTATTTACTACTACTACTACTACTACTACTACTACTACTACTACTACTACTACTACTACTACTACATTTATTATGTTTGCTGTTTATAAAACCCGTAAGTGTGTTCTAAGATGCTGTTTATCTTGGTTTGATGCAAGCTCTCATTTCCCTAATTACTAGTCCAACACCACGGAAAAATATTCCGTCATACAAAAAGAAATATTATTTACAGAATTGACTTCAGTCAGTCACTGCCTATTCTACTATGGAATCACACGACAAAAAGAAATACTTGAAATGAGAGTCATAAAAAAAATCCTATTCTAGCTTATATACACTACATTGCACGCAACTACTCATCAAAGTCAGCAGATTAATAAAGTAAATATAAATTTGGACAAACACCGGTTGACTTCAACATCCATGGATTATCATCGTTAAGATCAAGGGTGACCATAACCTGGATTGGTAACATTCATGGTTATTAATTGCTCTACAATCATTCAAATAACCTCTCATGACAGAATGAAACATATCAAACACAAACCTAACGCACGGATAACTTACCCAGGGACATTAACACAAACTTAACATTAAGCAATGCATTAAAATTTTACCACCTCCCACTCTAATTCCCCAAAGGATTAAAAAAAGGAAAACATAATTTGACTTTGTTATCAGAAATTCAACAGTTACTCAGATCACACCTGCACGGGTCAGTGTATCTTATAAAATCATTACTTGAACAAGTATTTCATAATTAGTTGTGTACGGATTATTTGTTCTTTATTGGGTCCTTCATATGTGCGTGGCGAGCATTACCTCAACTCCATTATCTCCATCATCAATATTTATCCGTATTTATCTTGTATCATACCCATCGTAGTGAGTACACAATTAATTGCGCTGCACTGTCTACAGAGCTATGCGCATTTCTTACATTATCCTTCTCAACGTAATTACTATCTCAGCTTTCTCGCTGGTACATAATTGCATCACCATATGACTTGTCTGTCAGCTTATCTGCTGATCTAGAAAAATCTCTCTAATTACCTTGGATACATTTACATCCAATGCTCTTCATTCTTATTCAAATTGGACTGCTCACTGTTATAAGAATACTCCCACAACCACGTTATCAATTATATCGTAGCAAAAATGGCTGATTTATTCAATATGGAAATAGAAAATCCAACAATGTCAAATGGTTACCACAAACTGGCTTTATCTTAAGCGATCATGAAAATTATACAAGCAAAAATCACAATTAGAAGTATGGAAATATAGGTGCACAGAATAATACTAATAATACCATCATTTGCTTCATTTTACCACGAGAATAAAATTCTCCCGAATTTATAGTATCAAATCAAACGTCATAAGTAATTCTGTCAACACAAAATCTATCTTTACCAATTGGGAACATGCATCATTTTCAAAAATATTTTTTTTGAAAAGTACACCAATGAAATAGTATGTAAACGTATTACATTGTGGTATGTTGCCTTGTTTTCTACCATTAAAAAAATATTTAATAGTGCCTTTCCGCAAGGCGAGTGAAACGGCCTCTGACGTAAGCGGCGCGCTGTGACGTCACGATCCAGTACCGCATGGAGCTCAACCAGCCGTTATGCATCAGCCGTTGCTAAAAGCCGATTGTTTATTATTCATGATCGCGAATAACTTCAAAATGACAGAAAGAAGGTTCAAAACAGCACAATCAGACAATCTATCATGTGTAGACGTCGTCATTCTTAAAAAATAGTGACTTTTGTGGCCGCAGAATTTCGCGGATAAAAAACAAGTTTGTAAGTGGCATCTTTTATATACGTGCAATGTACTGTAACCCATAGTATTAGGATAACAACTGAACCTGGATAGATATCACATCACTTTCAACATTTCCTTCTAGACTGATTCCCCTATTAAAGAATAACATTACATTTTCGGGCTTTCAGCATTAGTAAAGTAAGAAATCGGATTTCAGCACTAACATAAACATATAGGTAGCATTGTAGTACTAGTCCGCTTCTGTGGTGTAGTGGTTAATGTGTGCCACTCCCGGAGGCCCGGTTTCGATTCCCGGCTCTGCCATGAAAGTTGAAAACAAATAGTACGAGGGCTGGAACGGGGTCTACTCAGCCTCGAGAGGTCAACTGAGTAGAAGGGTTTCAAATCCCACCTCAGCCATCCTCGAAGTGGTTTTTCGTATTTTCCTACTTCTCCTCCAGGCACCTAAGGCCACGGCCGTTTCCTTCCCTCTTCCTTGTCTATCCCTTCCAATCCTCCCATCCTCCAACAAGGCCCCTGTTGAGCATAACAGGTGAGGCCTCCTGGGCGAGGTAATGGCCCTCCTCACCAGTTTCATCACCATACTCAAAGTCTCACGTTCCAGGACACTGCCCTTGAAGTGGTAGAGGTGAAATCCCTCGCTGAGTCCGAGAGAAAACCAACCCTGAAGGATAAACTGATTAAGAAAGAAAGAAAGAAGGAAAGAAAGAAAGATCATAGTACTATAGGGCTATAATCTATCATTCCCCAAAAAATATATATTTATGGTTGGGACAACTGGCCTACCCACTACCGGGGCCCTTGAAAGAGAATTAAATATCTTTGTGGAGGGAAAAAGTTAAACATGATAAAGGTAAATATGACTTCATCTAGTTTTCACAAGTCGGGCTGAGTGGTTCAGACTGTTGAGGTGCTGGCCTTCTGACCCCAAGTTGGCAGGTTCGATCCTGGTTCAGTCCGGTGGTAGTTGAAGGTGCTCAAATACGTCAGCCTCGTGTCGGTAGATTTACTGGCACGTAAAAATAACTCCCGCAGGACTAAATTCCTGCACATCGGCGTCTCCGAAAATCGTAGAAGTAGTTAGCGGGGCGTGAAGCCAGTAACATTAATTACATTTGGCTTTTAACAAGCTGAGCATATCAGGAAAGAAAAGTGTCCTGGTGACATTTTAGTTGCTCAATACAGGAATGTCTTTGGGTGCTGTGACTTTAATTTTTTTATGTTTTCTTTACGTCACACCGTCACATAATGGCGACGATGGGACAGGAAAGGCCTAGGAATGGGAACAAAGCGGCCGTGGCCTTAGGTACAGCCTCAGCATTTGCCTGGTGTGAAAATGGGGAAACCACGGAAAACCATCTTCAGGGCTGCCGGCAGTGGGGTTCAAAACCCACTATCTCCCGGATGCGAGCTCGCAGCTGCGCGCTCCTAACCGCACGGCCAACTCGCGCGGTATTTTTACCCTTTGTTTTTACCAATTAAGCTCTTCAATAAAGACATACATAACTGTCCCATGCCAAGATATATTGGTAGAATTAGAGCTGTCAAAATGGTTCATAACCCCTTTGATTTATTATCTTGACATGGATCACCCAAAACATAGGTTAGGTTTGGAGAATACTTTAATAATCAGCATTATTTAATGCACCATTTATTACTTTCATATTCCAAGATGTAATTGAAGCATTTAAATAAAGCATCATACATTAAAATTTAAAGTTTTACCACTAGAACAGCTGACATGGAAAAGTTATTTGAAAATTCAAACAAATTCATCTTACGTTAAAATCTTCAAAAAAATAAACTGTAGACTTTTCCGATATATCACCAGCATTTCTCCAGCTCGCCAAAATCCATTTCTCCCTAGTTTTAGCGTCTTTGGAACGTTTATAAACAATTTGTTTGGGATGGTATGCGATGTGCTATTGCACATCGGAACTCTACACCATTTATAAGTTTTCTGCCTCACTGTCTGCGCAGGATTCATTTTAAGTCTAAAATATACCACTCAGATTATTATCCAATGTATAGACCTCGAATTTAACCATACTAGACACTAACGTAAAGTAGAAATACGCGAAGTGTATCCTGCTTCTCACAGCACACTACGTGTTATTTCGTCTGCTAATTCAGTCAACCTGTACGATGACGTCAGGCCAATGAGATCGCGTACTTGCGTGACATGACATTTTTGTAGATTTTTATCATGTTTGGAGTTATTATTTGTACATTCTGATCACATTTTTGAATTCTGCATGTAATTTTGTATCAGATTAGCATACTTTTAATTAAAACCCCGGATCATGCATGTTCCCTATTGGATAAGGTCCGAATCTGAATTGACGTAGAACAAAAATGCATTCATATACTAAACATTATAAAGCTTGCATGCAAAAGTTAACTACCTACAAGGTGACTGCTGGGTTGTAAAAATCGCATGGCTTACCTACGTTGAAAATTTAACTACAGAGCTATAATCTCGACAGCTCGCATCCTTAACTAGTATTTACATTATGTACAATAAACAACACCTTAGGTCATGGTTCACTTACATATTGGTGGGTCATCGGCTGTCTTCTTCCATTGCCCTGATGGCTGATTAACTTAAACCATCATGATTTCGAAATGTGGCGAGGTTTTCTTGAGGTATCCTGACATGGTTATTCCTTGATTTTCCACTTGCTTATACACACGCATAAATTTAATCTTGAAGTTACACAAAATTTATAATTACAGCATACAATAACACATTGATCAAACATACAAGCTTTACACACGGATATGAAAACACTCTGATATTAACACCCGATTATGACATTCCTATTGCAGTGAAAAATTCTCCCTCTGCTTGTCCTAAACAGCTGGGTTTAAACATTCCTTGTCTGCAACGGGACCTAGAGATTACCTTTCCCTTTTTGAGCTACTGTGCTGTGTTTACATGTGATGTCAAGCACCTCACAGTTCTGGGAATTCTGGTGGACCCAATGAGCTATCTTGTGGTTAGACTTTCATTTAACCACAGCTACCTGCCCCGAGTTTCAATGAGTGAAGTCAGTCTTATTTATAACATCTGCTTGTCTGCTTCCTTTACCAAGTTTAATGTCCTTTGTCATTACAGCGACGATATGCTGAATTTAAAATGCCGTCGCGTGTTCTAGTACCATTGTCTGTACTTCAAAAATATCAAACTCTTAATTTGATTAAAATTATGGTTAAACGGTTTATTGTCCCACAGGAGTTCTTTCTACTTACTTCGAAAAACTATCAGCTCCTTTCATGCAGTGCACTTAAATAGATGACTACTTGTCACCCTGACTGAATGCAAATAAATGTTTATCATCACTGTCTAAGAATTAATACAGCAAAGTTCAATGTTTGTGAGTGACTTACTCTCAGGATGATTGCAACTAGTGTATGAAACACACTAGTGATGACTCTCCCCATGATGTGAGTTAGACACAAAGACTAATAAGTCGTGAGACGCATTAACTGAGTAGCGATCGAGCACTGTCGAAGACTGACGATTGTCAACACTGAGAAAACCCACACTGAGGAATACTGAGTGGTTTCATTTCTTATATTGGCTCATAAGCACACCATGGCTTGGCGTGGTACCCTGAGGGGTTTTACTTCATTGTTATTTGTGCGCTGTAGGAGTGAGTTTCCCTCGCAAAAAAATAGTTTTGTCGCACATGTCCAATCCTCACTTTTTCAGCTTATGTCGAATCACAGTATTCATAGCCATTCCTCTGACTGATGTTCTATCACAAATCGATCGTAGGTGTATCATTTAATTTGAATGCGTGGGTGGTACTACTTTCTGCAGACAATACATTGTACATGGATGTAAGTTCGTGGGATGTGTGTCATGACGACACTTTCACAATTAAAGTCACACCACGTACAATTAATAAATAAAATTACATAGAAAATATACTACTTCCACATACTATCAGAATCACCACAAATCTGCATTAATACTTCTCTCATGTCCCGAATCAACTAAATTATCATAGGCGCCTGTTTTGAAAGAATAATTTGGAGCTCAATGATTGGCTGAATTTTGCCTAGTTGTACACAACTTTCTTCTGCTTGGAACAAACCCCTTCTCACCGAGAGGTGTTCGCCTCATTTCATCCTGGTTCCTCAATATGTTTTGTTGTCTCTGTCTCTTCCCGACTCTTTGTTAGTCCAAGGGTGCGGCTTTATGGCTATCGGCATCCTGGTTCCCATGAGAAAGTGACAACAGAAGTATGCAGTTGTCGGTGACATTAAGTTTATTGGAGGGCTGTTGGCAAGTGCAATTATTTTGCCATGTCCTGGAACATGCCTTAAGACTAGTGACAGAGCTCAAGTTTCTGTCCCCAGAAATTATATTGGACCTCACATGCCGCCTGAGTAAAACCTTCGCAGTACTGGCTGTCTTATCAACCAAATGTTGAATAAAGTAATTCTGTATTTTTACATTAATTCGGGATATGGGTGCAATATGCATATTTATATCTGCGTACGAGTATCTTCACATCCACGTATGAGTATTTTTACATTCATGTATGACTATCTTCCCATAATATTATAGTTCAAGTATAACCAATGAGCTTTCCGTGATTTTCCCTTTCAAATAATTAAGATGAGATTTCTTTCCGATATAAAGTCAATAATATTCTACATACTGTAAATGTTAATTCATCATTAAATCTTAAGTATAGGCAACTCTACATTCATTGAAAAGTTTCATGAAAATAATATATCATCTCAATGACAACTGAAAATAATATAGATGTTGAATCCCATAGGGAACCAGAAATATTTGTCCCGAATGAGTAAATTTATATTATCAATGTAGTTGGTCCATCTGATGGCCAGGCAGGCATCAATTTTTGGTAATTAGACAAAGTCTTTCATAGTGCATTGGCTCTGTGGATCCGTGGTAGAGTGTCGGCCTCCGAATCCCAAGATAGCGGGTTCAAATCCGGCAGAGGTGGTCGGATTTTTGAAGGGCGGAAAAAATTCCATTCGACACTCCATGTCGTACGATGTCGGCATGTCTCTGGTGATACATTTGGTATTTACCCGACAAAATTAATTAAATCTCAGCCATAGACGCCCAAGAGAGATCCGGTTTACTCTGTCTGCCATCTAGCGGACCTAGAGTAAAACAGAACATCGAAATTGACCAGCAGACAGCCAGATGGCGTCAAATCGAAATGTCTGCACACGGTAGCTGAGGCCATGCAATTATTATTATTATTATTATTATTATTATTATTATTATTATTATTATTATTATTATTATTATAGTGCATTGGCACTGTCGGTGGCTCCATGTAGCCTACTCAGTGGCCTCCACGGTATGCACTAGCCATGCGTCTTGGTAGGTGTGTTATTTACCAACTGATGAGCCCAACTTAGTACACTGGGGCAAAACGCTGGCAACCAGGGATGAGTTAGCTGGAAAATTTATAATGTCCAATAACGGACCAACTATATTGGTATTGTTGTAACTGAAAATAATGAATGTTGTCGCGAAAATATATCCTACTTTTATATGTATCCTGAAAATAAAATAAAATTGGAAATCGGCAACATAATACCACCACAATTTATCTACAATCAATAATTTACTTCCTCGATTCTATCTCAAACACTACTTCTATGAAGCCAAAATACTGTTATATTGTACAAAATAGTATTTCAAACTACATAAACGTTATTTCCCAGCACAATTATTATCCAGCACATGTTCTCCAAATAAAATTTTAAACACCTTTTGATGATATTTACCCATGATATTATGAAATTGAATGCAAATTAATTGCTATTGGGTTTCCATTTATCGTTTAGTATCATTATATCAAACACATATATTATATCACAACCAATCGTCACGCACGTCCACATAAGTTCAATGTTTACTGATTCATAGCTATCCTTAACCTTTTACCAAACACACACTGTATTTATTTAACATACAACTTCTCTTAATATGTATCCATTCATATCTTGACATATAAGAAAACATTCAATTCACTTTTTTCTCAAATTCCATATACATACCATATTTCCCATTTCAAAGTAAACATTGATTATTCTCCTTCATACAACACATGTAATATATAACTTACCTTTGCTGCTCATGATCCATGAAGAGAAGTATATTCTGTTCAAAAACCTGTAATAATATTCATTGAAAGCACTATTCATGATTTCAATGTCACAATATCACTGTCAATAACCATTTATTGTAAATATCATGGCTCTGTATGATTTTACTTCAAAGAAATATGAATTCAGTCAGGTGTTACACACGTAGCTTATATCACTACAATTTCCACCACCACGAAACGTTTCATCTGGATATAGAGTTATCTTCTTTTAACTATTCATTTCCACTTAGAGAAGACACTAGCATATGAATCTCAACTAGAATACAATTATGAAAAGACTTAAAGCACAATTCTAATGACATCATTCTACATTGCAAATAAAAAAGGAAAATAAGGGATAATACTCATATTTGATACCTCCTTTAGTCAATACCAGTCATGTTAATTGACTGACTTCATCCATCTGGTCGTAGGTTAGTCATGATCATCAATGATCATCGATCTGAGTTCCCATATCTCCTCTGTATTTAGAATTTCATCATTCTGTTGGCTAAAATCATAGGAAGATGCTTGACAAACTCCATTCTTCTGTCACTGAAACTAAGGATATTTCTCATTAGTATCCAGAACAATTCTTATTAACATTAACATGTTATCTTGAATCATATGTTGATACTTGCCATTTATGAATTATTGTCTTACACTAATTTATATATTACTGGTACATAAATACTTTACAGTTATGCATGTATTTCTTTTAAATGTGTAATATATTACACTTTAATTCTGTGTTTACTCAGTCATTGCCATAATTTATGATTAGTCATCTTCTTTCAACTTCTCACACTTTAATTTTAAACTTAAATCTCGAACAATACTTTAATAAAGAATAAAAAGACTGTGTTTTTATTAACCAGAAAATTTCATCCCAGCATCTTCGGTATCTTTATATTGACCTGTTTCCATTATATACAATCGTTGCCTTTCCTGTACATGTTACTTGCCGCAATGCAGTGACATTATCCACCATTTTTGCTTCCGCCTTTAATATGTTCCATCATAATATGCATGGTCTCAGCTTATAGCCTACTCCTGTCAAATAACAGCAAGGAGTCTGCTCAAGGCTTCACATCCCCACTCATTGGATGAATTGCCATCAACAGTCATATGCCATCACTCCATGTGAACACTGCAGAGAGGTTTGGAATTGAATCCAGGCTTTTGGCACACAGTGTAGTGATTAGAAATTGTATACCACCACCTTTCCCTCTTCTACCCTGCTGACGAACATTCTGATGGTTAAATTTTTTCCACCAAATCAAACCAGCCAACCATGGTGACAGACCGTAGAGACCTGGAGTCTTCATGATCATGGCCACCAGGCAGGCTACTGAACTCAGTAATGCAGTCACCAGGAATAATCAAATTACACTATTTGTTATGCACAGCATGGCTAAACAGTTTCTTCTCAACAGTCAGCTGTGGTAGATATCATAATTCATTGTTGTTACTGTTGTCGTAATGAAAATCTGATGGTTGATCCTACAAAGACCTAACACTTTTTTTTTTCTTCTTTTAAAATAGCAAGGAAATGTTATTTAGAAGGATTAATCAATTAATTTTATACCAATCATTTTGGCAGATGATGGTCCTTCTAGGTAAAGAGTTAAATTACTATGAATATTTCATTTTCATGACCTCGTTGTACTGAAAATAAACTTTCAATATGAACTATATGTTCTGAACACGACCTAATATGTTGAAAGTTCATTTCAAGTTAAATTACTACCTCCACAAAAAAGCTTTATGGCATCTTATATAATTAAAAATGATTGTCATAAATGTTGGGCTGAATATGACAGAATATGTAGGATTTATTGCACCAAGGAAAGAACTCACTCATCAAAATGACAGATTTGATCCTACAATAATTATTAAACAGTCCATATCCTTTCTGCAATGTCCTTTCTTCTCTACCATTCCTTTGGTCTTGTTTAGAGCCCAAGGAAGATCCTGTCCTTGTTTTTCATGAATTTCATTAGTACTTTGATCTTACTTGTCATGTGAAGATGTACTGGTTGTATGCTAAAATCGTACTCAGTTTCATTGTGTTGAAAGTTTAGTGATGTTATGTATATTTTGTAGCCCATGTTGGAGACTGTTAGAATGCATCCTCTCCTGGTGACGGCCTCGAAAGATGCGGAAACCTCTAACACAAGGTAGTATCGATACTTGTTTCTGACAATAATATATAGGTCTTTTTATTGTTGTTGTTGTACATGTAGGTATGTACATATTAACTATAGGCCATTCATATACTGGTGTGGAAGAATTTATATATTTCATGTTGAGGCATTGTTCTTTGTGTCACCGAAACTTATATCAGTAACAGTGGCCAAGTTGGACTTAACTTTCCCTCTCTACCCCCCCACCCTCCATCCTCATACTCAAGAGAAATCTTCTAACGATACTGTAGGTTCTGAAATACATTTCACAATTTTAGTTAGTTACACAGGCTGGTATAATTTTTATAATAGAACTGTTGCTTTTCAGAAATAAATCATTGATTTGAAAGGTCATCTGCATTTGGAAGTAGCTTATTATTCAGAAGCTATCAGGTTCAACTACATAACCTAAAACATTTTATATTTGCCAGTTTCCTTTCATATATGAAAAACTGTTACCCATTTAATATAGATAAGTAAGAATAGTCTTTTGGGAGTTTTGCTTTCCTATTATAATTGTAGGACATGCATTTATTAAATATGCTTGCTCCTGTCTCCTTATAAACCTTCATATTAATTTCTTTTCCTAGCAATATATTATACATTTCATCCACTTTTTTAACGGTACATGTGTCCATTTTCAAATTGTACAGCACTGATATTAGATTCAAAACCTTACTTATTACAACTAAATCATAATTAAGGTTTGCCAATTTTTAAACAGGAATTAACTCTTACATTGGTCAAGCTCACTTAATTTTCAGTGTTTTATTAATTTATTAATATTTACTCAGCTTGGGCAGAATCAGTAAATCGTAAAATGTATTTTGAAGCCTAAGTTCCAGATGTTGAAATGAGTCTGTTGTATGAGGGCAAGTCAGTAAATATCTGCAATTTTACTCTAATTATCTTTAGGTTGGCTTTATGACATTGTTTGCTGACCAGCCGCTAGATGGCACCATTGTCTACTTCTGTGGTAGGTTTCAGCATTATCAGCTTGCGGTGTTGCGACGTAAAGAGGGCCATACCACTCTGTTTGCACCAAGGAAGAGCAGAGTTCCGTAATTCATTTTTTTGTGGTCTGAGGGTGTACCAGGAGCGGAAATTCATAGAAGACTTTCAGCACAATACGGGGACAATGTTTTGCCACAGCGGATGTTTCCATTCCATGCTCTGACGTTTGCTCTCTCTAGTTCGAAGTGGTGAACCACTGTTCCATCTCCAGTGATAATCAGTTTCAGAAACATTTCACCATTAGCATGACGGTCCAGTAGGTGCTGACAGATTCTCACACGATTGCGCTTTTGCTCTTCATCAAGTTGTTTTGGAACCCATCTCAAACAGACTTTGTGAAAATTAAGCCTGTTATGCATGATTTCATATGCAGAACCATGGCTAATGTGCACATGGTTTACCATGTCATCAATAGTCACTCGTCTGTTATTCAGGATCATATCGCGCACTTTTTCAATATTGGCATCAGTTACGGCTGCAGATGGATGCCCGGATCTTTCCTCATCCTTCATACTTCTGCGACCCCTTTTGAACTGTTCAATCCACTGGTAAACACTTTGCTGTGGAAAAACAGTCTCTGTATTGTGTGGAAAGTCTTCTATGAATTTCTGCTCCTTATACACCCTCAGACCACAAAAAATGGATTACAGAACGCTGTTCTTCCTCGGTGCAAACAGAGTGTGGCGCGGCCATCTCTATGTTGCAACAACGCAAGTTGTACTGATCCGATAGCGCTGAAACGTACCACAGACGTAGACAACGGTGCTGTCTAGCGGCTTGTGAGCACGCAATGCCATATAGCCAACCTAAAGACAATTAGAGCAAAATTGCAGATACTTATTGACTTGTCTACGTAGAATGAAAGAATCATCTTCCACCACTTTCCCAACACCTTGATGGGGTTAAGAGTATGAACTGTGTTGCACATGTTGATTTCGCCCCATTTTACAGCTAGCTGTCCATCATGACACCAACCCTATGGGGAAGGATCTATTCAATGTTGCGTGTTTCTGGTTGATTGGTAGTGTGGTGTGTTATGCTTATATGAAAGGGAGTATATTATGATAAACATGAACGCCCATCCCCAAGTCTGTGGAACGATTCTGTTAAAATACTTACCCTGGCTGGAATTCGAGCCCAGGACTGTCAACTGAGGGGTTTGATGCTGACTAGCCGAGAGACCAGACTGTAGAAAAGGAGAATAGCATTTTTATTTTAGTTTCATCAGTCTGTCCTGTGGATATAGTCTCATTCAGTAGTGATGCAGCTTCTTCTGTAATTCTGTTATTTATCATGGTATCATTGTACTTAGTTTCTCTCCCAGTGGATTCACTGAACTCTTTCAACTTAGCAACTAAGTTAAATGTGAAAAAACTGTATTAAAGTACCGGTACCTAAAAAAAAAAAAAAAATTGTAGCTTATTTGAAGCTGTATACTAGTAATTATGCACAGAATGAGCCCAATTCCTGTGAGTTCTGTCTGTAATTCTGACTGTAGTTTTAAGTGCATTTTGCTTTTTCGTATTCTTTGAGCTGCACCAAAACTGTTGGTTAGAGGAAGCATTCATTTATTTCCCTTAGAATAACCCATTGAAACATGCAGACTGTATAATCCTATTGAAGAGGTTAATTCTTTATATGTACACACTAGATCAACTTCAACATTTGGTATGCTGTTGCAAAAGATCATACTTCCTGACACACTATCACCTCAGCTGATGTTAATTTGGTATGCTGTTGCAAAAGATAATACTGTACCATACCATAGGGGTAAGGACCATCTAGGACGATGCCTCCATTTCTTGTCTGAAACATCCAACTGAGCTCATGTGGGTAGAGAGTGGGTTAGGTTGTTGTGGGTAGAAATAAAGCCAAAGTTCAAACTTACATCTAAGTATGACAGGAATTATGGAGGTTAGTCGAATGAGAAATACATGTAAGGGCTAAGATAGTTTTATTCCAAAAAAAATAAGGCGATCCAAACTAACACTCAAATAAAAATAGAAATAAAAATAGCCTCAAATCAGCTCCGAAATAATACTGATTCGCACAAAATAACATAATAAAATTAATCAAAATAATTACAACTCAAAGTGAGTCCAAAAACATTGATACAAAATTACAAATTAAATAATCAAAACATTCTTTCAAATCAGAATGTAGTGAGTCAGAGTTCTTGTTTACATGGAGTCACAATGCAAAACAAACTAAGTTTACGGAGTCACAAGGTTGGGGAATTGCATCCGTTAAGGGCTAATATAGTATGAGTGGCCTAAATACGATTAAATATGCTACATGAATTGATGATATACGTTCAAATACTAGTGAAGTTCAAGTAACCTATATGCACATCCGTTAATATGGTAATCATAAACAAATAATATACACTGGAACAGGTTGGTAAAATATAACTTATATAACTACACTGACTCTACATGTGATTTCCAGTTCACAACAAAGATCTAGACAGAACTAGAATAACCTCCAATCATCAAAACAGCTTACGGGCTGTCTCCCCATTTAACAACAAGACAACATAAATTGCAACACATTGTTTAAATACACAATCCTGAAAAATAAACAAGTAAAAATTATCACACTATGCACTAAGAAGGCAATGGGCAACAGTCCCTTTTCATCCAACTGCATTTGAGCGTCAAACACCACCCACCGTCGTTTCTCCACCTGCTTGGCTAACAGCTGTAAATGTTAAAAACAAATATACTCTCTAGATTTGGTTACTGTTTGGAAATTAGTCTTGCGCAGAAGCTACCTTTCACTTCACAACTGGGCTAATATTTCTCTGAGCTTATTTCTTTGATAGTGAGCTCATTTATCAATAACTACTCTCGTGGGTTCACACTAACACATACATTGCAGGAAGGCTAACTTCTTTTCTCAATACACACAGTAATTTCATGGCCTGACAATTCACACACGGCTTCCTTTGCATTTCAATAACATCTCTTCATTCAAAATACTGGCCTGATTCTAGCCTCCTAAATTTAACACCACATTGTCAAACATGCTCTCCACACATGCCCTTTATTTCACTTGTAAATCAGCATGCATTTCATTCTCGTTCAGCGTGCACTATCATAAGCCTTTTAATAGCAATACCCGGTTCGACTCCCTGCTAGACCTTTTCCCAAAACCATCTCCAATCTATTTCAAAGATCCTACTTAAATTCAATGACGTACATGCAACTCCTTCTTGTAGGTCCTGAAAATTCATGCAAACCAAGCAACCTATCTGAATCTAACTTCTGTAAATATAAAGAAAATTTAATCTCAAGGCAATGAGTGTATTACTCTTATTGATGATTGCGGCTATCTAACCCTTCACATGTGGAATAAAATATGTATCCTGCACAAAAATACACACAAAATAAAAAAATAAAAAAAATGAATCTGCAATTCCCTTGGATTCCCAATTATCTAGCTATATACAAAGAAAAATAAAGATAGCATGCATTCCAATCGTGTCCATATTTACAGTTACAAAATGCAAAATAAGCTAATGCCCTCTGGCTGAAAATTATAATAAAAATCCCTAATTCTCACTAGCATTTAATGTACATCATAAATCATGCAAATTTGAAAGCCCAAATGCCACTTAACTTCTGCAGCTCCCCAGACGCCGTAAGCGATTTTCTTTATCGCTTTGTCACTGGTTCTTACTCCATGGCCATCACATGTTCCACACGTGGACCAGTTCTTCTTTCTTCTCCCGGTGAAGCCATCTTCTTCAAACACGTTCCTGTTGAATTACAAGTATATATGTACAGTTAGTTCCTTTCCACCGCCACATGAGCTTGGTATACAGTACTGATCCAATACATACATCATGCTTCCTGTCCAGCTATCACAGAATTTTTAAAGATTTCCCAAGCTAGCAAGTTGTTGCTACTGACTATATGAGTTGCACGCAATCAATTCAACAGCAAGTGTGCTAGGTAGCCGTAGTGATTACGCCAACATCGTTTAAAACTACCACGGAGTTATTTATGGGTTTGAGTCTCGATAGTCCAACTTTTTTTTTTTTTACCTTCTAAATGTTAGTCGGTAGGGTACTAGAGGCGATAGTACACATTTCCTAATCATTAGAGTGCATGTCAAAAGCTTGGGTTCTATTCCAACTCTATCTGCAACACATATATGGAGGGATGGTACTGTATAAGACTTTGTTCACGGTGATTCGTCCGTCGAATGAGGACATTAAGGAGGTTATATTTCTTTGACTTCATAACAACTTGCTACTAAGTATTTGCACTAAATTGAGATAAGTGCTTGCCAATTACTATTTTAACATTGTCTTGGAAAAAAGAAACTAACTACTTATTAAATTAGCAACAATAAATTGAAT
Source organism: Anabrus simplex (assembly GCF_040414725.1). Classification (NCBI taxonomy): domain Eukaryota; kingdom Metazoa; phylum Arthropoda; class Insecta; order Orthoptera; family Tettigoniidae; genus Anabrus; species Anabrus simplex. The sequence goes on along the minus strand of NC_090265.1, from coordinate 535,493,957 downwards.
TAATAATAAAATTAATGATCCTACGCTGCATATAGTGGCATTAATAACGAATATGAACTTTACTTGTGCCGGAACACTCATCTAAAGATAAAACTTCATAACGTTCCGTATTGAAATGTATCACAATGAAATTGAAATAATAAATAAGGTAGTTCAACCTATTCAATACAAATAAATATGAAATGTAGTATTACATTCTTATTTAATTAAAAGCAGAAGCGGTACCGGTTTCGACCCTAATCTGGGTTCACAATTAAGTATTTATTTATTTTCCACCTAGTCGATACAATGATTGCTTAAGGCAATTTAATGGTTAAAAGTGGTACATGTTTCGTATATTATCAACATCTTCAGCCACATAACACTGTTCAGATGAAAAATATATAAATTGACAAAGTAATGCTTTAGAGGAAGTGTCCTAAAAATTAACATTAAGATTGACAACATTAAAACCTTATGTTAATTTTAAGGACACTTCCTCTAAAGCATTACTTTGTCAATTTATATATTTTTCATCTAAAAAGTGTTATGTGGCTGAAGATGTTGATAATATACGAAACATGTACCACTTTTAACCATTAAATTGCCTTAAGCAATCATTGTATCGACTAGGTGGAAAATAAATACTGTAAATACTCAATTGTGAATCTATTGAAGTCGATACGGACCATGAAACTGATTTTATGTAATCCTAATCTGGGTCATCATCAGCCGACTAAAATGCAAAAAACAATGCATAGGTAAATAAGAAATTATATATATATATATACACACATTTTCACAACCAAAGCAATTACAGACTGGTTCATCAAGCTATTCACCGAGTTCCATCTGCATTTGAAAGCACAGTGCCGGACATTGAGTGTGTTGTGCTGATCTTCAGGAGCTAGCAATTCGCTTCAATCAAGTGACTCATCTTGGACTTCTAAAAATTTGGGACTTCATATTCATTAAATTATATTGTGACTTTGCGCCTCATTCACTGGCTCATTTAACTTTTCACCTCTTCTTGTAAACATTATGAGACAGTGCTGAAATTTGCGTGTTTTGTGCTACTATTCAGAAGATCACGCCTTACTTCTTATAAGTGACTGACTTTCTACTTCTTCTAGATTTTACGATTTAAAATTGCATAGTGCCAATCCCCATTAACATATTTTGCCTCTTCAACTGTTTTTATGAAAGACTCGCTCTTTAATTTCTTATTTACGTATGCATTGTTTTTTTGCATTTTATTCGGCTGATGACCCAGATTAGGGTCGAAACCGGTACCGTTTCCGCTTTTAATTAAATAGGAATGTAATACTACATTTCATTTTTATTTGTATTGAATAGGTTGAACTACCTTATTTATTATTTCAATTTCATTGGAACACTCATCCTCGTAAATAGTATTAGACAAAAAACAAAATTATACCGTGTGGTAGGAATTATTTGATAAGATACATAACCTGAATCTTAAGTTCTGCATCTGGGTTATATTTTCAGTCTTTTTATATTCTACAACAATTTTTTAGTTTCGTTATATGGTTAATTAATTTTAACATTTCTTTGTAGATTTCAGCCCTACTTCTGTTTTTGACCTGAACTTCCACATTATAGCTTAATGAGAGTCTGATATTGGACTCTAGTAATAGAATTTCAAAAGGAATAGCGCTAAACAAACAAAAACACCGGGGATCATGTATACCACCATGCTAAATTTCACTATATTTTCAGTAACCTTATTACAAACACAATAAAAATATCACTACATCTCCTGCATAACAATACCGTTAATAAAATCAATTGGTAGTGTGCAAGAAAATATTTAACTTCTAGTTTGCAAAATTGCAGCCTACGTATCTGGCTGTTTACCTTAGTCGTAGTACAGGCCCTTAACCTAGTAAATGTATTCCCCTGCAGATATCCTCCAAATGTTCAGTACATATCTTCACTTTTATTTGATTCAGTTATTTATTTTTTGATTTAATGTAAGCCTTAGCTCTTTATGAATGTTACGTACAAATCTTATCATGCTTCTTGGAGGACAGTTGGGCATAGGATTAGTACCTCTGCTCTATTAATACTGCTATGGAAGCATCAAGAAACAGCTAAAGATTTCACAGATCTCAGGAAAACCAGCGTATTGTTATTGCTCCACCCTGTGCCGAGTCTGATGTTAAGCGCCAATATTATCACACGAATTGAAACGTGGAATGTTCAAAATCGGCTTAAGTCGGTAAGTTAGTAAAAGTACTGCGTGAATGTGACAACTACCACCTGGATATTCTGGGCATAAGTGAAATGGACTGGCTGAGAATGACACTTGGGGAACGAGAGTCATCATATCCATGATGTTGGATTGATTGTGCAAAAGAAAGCAGTGAATGATTGTACTGATTGGATGGAAACTGGTTAATGATACCACCTCCACTCACTTCTGATCATACCTCACGGAAACCACCATTGTTCAGGCTTACGCACCAACAGTGGAGACTGAAGAAGCCGATGAAGATTCTTTTACGATCACTTGCTGGACATCTTCAGTGAAATCCCCATGCATGTTATTAAATTACTTTTCAGGAACCTGAACACCCAGATCGATGAACACAAACACAGCTTCAGACAAGTCTTGGGGCAGTTCGGCAGTGCAAGCTAATGATAGCAGTGAATGCTTGATCTTATTCTGTGCCATCAACAGTTTGTGTTGGGATTACTTATTTTGTGTGTACGTACATTCATAAGCCAACATAGCACTCGCTCATCTGTTCTACAAGTAACAAAATCAATTATATGTGCACGAGTAAGCAGTGGCGTTCTGTGGTGCTAGACTTTCGTACCTACTGAAGTCCAAATGTGCACTCAGACCTGTACCTAGTAATGACAATCTTGCCTCAGGCCAAAGAAGATGCATCGAAGGTCAATGGACGCACTTCAAACGGGCTGTTGTTAACAGCGAAGTGGAGCTGGTCGGTTGAATGTGAGTCGCATTTAGGTAGCGATGAATTCAAGTTGGCAGGTGCAATCTCGTCAAATGTTTCAGACTGCAATATGGTGGAGAGACAGAAATAAGAACTTTACTCGAAAGAACAGTAGCGGCATATGAATACAGAGACTTGGAATTCCAAGTCATGAGGAGCTGCTGGGAAGAGAAGATAGCATGGCTGGAGCACAAGAGCCAGCAAATTGGAATGACACCGAGACACTATATCGTATTGTTCATGAATTAACCAAACTTAGAAGCAGTTCACATGTTCTCATTAAGGACAAGAATGCCAAAATCCTTCTTGATGTATTTCATGATTTAACACTGCCAACACCACTGCCCCATTTGAATGTTGAGCTAGGAATGATTGAAAATGATGAAGTCAAATACGTGATCAAAGCTCTGAATAACAATAAGACAGCAGAATTCTTCGAGGCTGGTAAAGATAATCTCTTAGTACAGCTAACCAGATTTAGATCAGGGGTCCTCAAATGGCAGACTCCAGTGTGGATCTCTTCTTTGCCAGACCTGCACAGTTTATATGATGTCAAAAGTAAGTAAGTAAGTAAGTAAGTAAGTGAAAGAAAGAAAGGGAAAATTGCAATTAAAAAGCAGTCATAATATTTTAGAGAATAATGTATGACTTATACATCCCATGGCCTAGAACAGTTATGTTCTCCATTGATGGCAATACCCGTATTTTGAAGATAAGAGATTGAACAGGTTTTCTACTTGCTCCAAAGATGGCAGTGAGAATTTGGTTCGTTTTTCTGCAGCCTCTTCCATGCCGTGGTTAGTAGTTAGCTGTTGATTGCACTACACACGAATTAAAAAATAACACATGGTTTGTACGTCAGTGTAAGATATCGGTCATTTCAGTGAATATTTGTGTCATGAGTAGTCAGCGGTGAGCAATAGACATAAGGTGGATCTGAAAATCGTATCTTCAAACCTGTTTGAGAATTGCAATTCTTAGTTTTGTCTGAATGTACAGATACTAAACAGACATGTTTAATATGCCATCAATAGGAGTGTGATATTTTGATATTAATGATAAATGTGAAACTTTTGGAAAACACAAATCTTGTGAAGAAAGTCAGGAAATTTTGCATTTTTATTTGCAAATAATCACAAATCTAGCAATTTCACAAAATCATGCCATTGTTGAAAATTTAGCACGATAAATCATATTCACCATGAAATGCTTGCAAAAACAATATTCGTGTAATCTAGAAAAAGACAAAACAATATTCGTGTAGTCTAGAAAAAGACACTGCCATTTGTTTCCGTATGTACTCAGGAAGCGGTAAGCAGCATGGTCTTTACTGGCAGTAATAGTCAAAGAATTAATCACAACATGAGGCCTACAGGCAAAATAAGGAGACTAAACTTCACACTTGTATGTTTTGGAATTAAAGATATGTGGGATCATATTCCTGAGGGTCTCCTCATGAAATAATTCAAGAATAGCAGCATTTCAAATGCAATGGACGGGATAAACTGGTATAACTTGAAAACAATAATCTCACCCATGGGTAAATAATGCAAGTATCGACCTTGAATTATTATTTTACAATTGTGATTATTATTATTATTATTATTATTATTATTATTATTATTATTATTATTATTATTATTATTATTATTATTATTATTATTATTATTATTATAACAACTTGTAGTGCATGACTATGAAGTGTTTACATCCATTTAGTATTAGTATTATTATTTACGTAGTCGGACGATTGCATTGTTTGTGAGGTTATGTCATAAAACATGTACTGTATATAGTCATTTATATTAGTTCAGTTAATGTAAGAATCTGTATATAATTTATTATTACCTGTATATATGATTTGTAATCCTCTACAGTATTGTGAAAGACACTGTAACATCCAGAATGGCACCAGGTTGATGAGAACTATGGAGAGTATTCTGTACATTATATCTATGTATTAAGCACTCTAGGATTTACGAGACGGTATTTTGTAACGTATCTTTCAAGAAGCCTGGCCAGGCACCTATGTATGGGGCAAATATTCATTTATAGGAAGGGGAGTTAGGGATTGGAATAATTTACCAAGGGAGATGTTCAATAAATTTCCAATTTCTTTGAAATCATTTAAGAAAAGGCTAGGAAAGCAGGTAGGGAATCTGCCACCTGGGTGACTGCCCTAAATGCAGATCAGTATTGATTGATTGATTGATTGATTGATTGATTGATTGATTGATTGATTGATTGATTGATTGATTGATTGATTGATTGATTGATTGATTGATTGATTGAAGAAGGGGATCTTGATGGTAGAGAAGAGTTATTGCTTAGTTGGAGTTATGGTTTAACAAGAGGCACATTTGTGACCACGTGTTGTGGATGACATGCTTGTAAGCAGACAATTGTTTTAAGGTTGCGATCTCCATGTGGCATGTGCTTCGTTACAGGCATTTGTTACAGATGGTGGTGTTTTTGTAGTGAAGCGTTCTGTTTGTGACGGCCATGATTAAGGTTATGTGCGTTTAATTTGTAAATAATTGTGAATAAATCAGTGTACCAGCTGACAGCATTTTGTGTGCATCTTTGTGGACACATTAACTTTTGCTTTGGAATATAATACATAAAATATTTCTCGTGCATATTGTAAGGCACGAGACTACACCGTGACCGTTGATAGCTTCCCCATGACTTGAAATGCTGCAAAAGGTAATCGTAGGAACATGCAACTAGATATACTGCATGTCGTCGACTTCACACACATGATAATCAATACAAGAAGTCCACGGGAAACAGGAATTCAATCTAAAACGGAAGAAACGTGCTAGTCACCTAGGTTTCCTCTTCGATTCAACTCCCAATTCAAAAGTTTAATTTACTAATGGCTCTGCAATATTATTACAAGATTTTGAACACTCCTGATCTGAATTACGCCATGAAATATTATTCACCTTTGCACTGTTTCCTCCTTCTAGAATATATCTGCAGTGTCAATAACGGCTTTTATTTATCCCTCAGTGTTCAGCACAGGTGTAATATTTAAAGACTTCTGCCCTTTAGTTGGTACTGCAAAAGTCGCCATCATCACAATCTCCATCTGTTGATGGTTGATAGTTAGGATCTATGATGGAATCATCAAAAGATAAACCAAATCCAAGTAATTAATTGTGGTCAACATTCTGAACTTCCATATCAGCATTAGTTGGCATGTGGCCATAATGTTCTGAAATAACTAAAGTGGATATTTTTAACTTGAAACCTCTTTATAAGTCATTTTTAAATAAGGTAATGTATATCTGTCAGGTGGTGGTGGTGGTGGTGATTATTGTTTTAAGAGGACGTACAACTAGGCAACCATCCTCTATATAACACTAATCAGAGGGAGAATATGGAAGGGATCCGACACTTCGAAGAATGAAGATATCGGCCAAAGGAAGACAAGGGCCACGAAGGGCGTGAAAATGAAAGACTCCCTAGCCCTCGCAAACCTAATAGCGTCGGGGTCGGAAAAGAACAAGAGTTGACCAAGAGAGGTCGGATAGGATAGATGAAAGTGAGGAGTCTGGCACAAGTAAGTGGAAGCAATGCCAGGACTCGGCTTAGGGCCTCGTGGTCGCCAACCCACGCTCCAAATTACAGAGCCCCTCAGGCCCCTTTTAGTTGCCTCTTACGACAGGCAGGGGATACCGTGGGTGTTATTCTACCGCCCCCACCCACAGGGGGTTGTATATCTGTCACCAGTTAAGAACTTGATGTTTTATCCATATCAACATGTAATCAAGAGAATAGGTATGAGGTTATTCACCTATCAATACACTATAAGTAAAATGACAAAGAAATTTAGATCATTTCAATACTTAAGGGACCGATTTCAACCCAACCAGGTGGCATCCTCCGCCTTATAATTCTAAACATCGGCAAGTTATATAATGTATGTACAATCATTAAAATCCCTTAACATGTACATTATCACAAGACATGAAACACACATTAAAGTATATAATGACAATATACAGGGAGAATAATTTAAGAGTTCAGACTTCTGCTCGCATGCCGTGGGAATACCCGAGCGAGTGCAATATGGCTTGTGTCAACACTGGCAAGGTAAGAAGTGTTCACTGCCAGCGTGCAGCTGTTTAGCACTCTGTCCCTCAGTTCGCTAGAAATTATTGGACTTTTAAGATGTGTTGTGAGGTTATCATCACGATGGTTGAACACACTATAGAGCAAAGAATATTTTTGGTTCAGTGTTATTTGCACAAGAATAAGAAACCAGTTAAAAAGTGCCTTCGAAAATTCCGTAGACAATTTCCCGGTGAGACAGTACCATCAAAACGTTACGTTCATCAGCTCTTTTACAAGTGGCGTAGTACTGGTTCCGTAATCAATAAGGAGAAGAAGAAGTGAAGGAGAACAGCTCACACACGGGAGAGGTTAGAAGATATATAGGGAAGACTCCAGGTCTGTCCACATAAGTCGCTTTGGAAAGTAGCTCAGGAAAGTGGTATTTCACCTTCTTCAGCTCGTAATGCAACAAAATTGTTACATTTATGATCTTATCGGACTCATTCAGTCCATAACATACTGCCTACAGGTTTCAATGCAAGAATACAAATTTGCAATTGGCTAATGAATAGTGTCCACGGCGGTATTGTGGATCCGAACTTTCTTTTTATGAGCGACGAAGCCTGGTTTCATTTGAGTGGATATGTCAATTCACAGAACGATAGAATCTGGGATATAGACAACCCGCACATTTTACAGCCGAAACTTCTGCACGATGTGGAGGTAGGTGTGTGGTGCGCTATCATTGCCCAACAAATTATCGGTCCGATATTTTTTCAAGACACGATTACTTCTGGCCATTATATTCACAACATTCTGGAACCATTCTTAGCTGAACTGACTGAAGAAGAGAAAAGGTATGGCTATTTCCAGCAGGATAGTGCAACGGCCCATATGGCGCGTAGCTCTATGTGATGGTTATGGGAGTCCGACTCGTTGGCTGAATGGTCACCGTACTGGCCTTCGGTTCAGAGGGTCCCGGGTTCGATTCCCGGCCGGGTCGGGGATTTTAACCTTAATTGGTTAATTCCAATGGCACGGGGGCTGGGTGTGTGTGCTGTCTTCATCATCATTTCATCCTCATCACGACGCGCAGGTCACCTACGGGTGTCCAATAGAAAGACCTGCACCTGGCGAGCCGAATCCGTCTGGGATATCCCGGCACTAAAAGCCATACGACATTTCATGGTTATGGGAAGTATTCGATGATGGTCAGATCATCAGTAAAGGCGTATGGCCCCCTTGTTCGACTGATTTAAGCACATGTGATTTTTATCTATGGGAAAATCTTAAAGGAAAAGTTTACAGGAATAATCCTCGAACTGTTAGAATAATTAAAAATTGAAATTGGGACCATTGTGTGTTCAATCAGTGTCCATGAACTAAAAAAGTGTGTTTTAAAATCTCATTACAAGATGTGAGGCTTGCATTGCAGCTGAAGGAGATCACTTTCAGCATCGTCTGTAAATACTGGCGAGTTCAGTTTAATTTCCTAGTTTATTTATTTATTTATTTATTTATTTATTTATTTATTTATTTATTTATTTATTTATTTATTTATTTATTTATTTATTTATTTATTTATTTATCCAGAGCATCTATGTAGCTGGTTAGTTCAGTTTCGTTTAGTTTCTATAGGCGTAATCATGCCGCTTTTTGAGCTGACTATGCCTGCTTGTCATCGCTGGCACTGCACTCGCTGTCTCCACTTCCCAGCATGCCTATTCCTCGGCACTCTGCTCTGAACTTTTAAATTAATCACCCTGTAGAAGACACTTAAAACACCATATGTGAAATTCAAATAAAAGTTTTGTTAAATTGATCACTTGTAAACAAGTTTTGTTGGAATGGAAGTCTGAAGTATCACTTAGTTCACATTTATTCCTTATGTGTGTCCCATTTGTCAAAAGTACCATTTTACACAAAGTTAAAAATTTTACTTCTTAAATAATATTTTTAAATGTTGGCCGAGGTTATGTGGTTAATTAGAAGTCATCTGCAGTTATAAAAAAGAACCATATAATATATGGGTTCTATCCTGCGACCAAGCTTCTTAAAAAATATGGTATTTATGCGAATATTCCCAGCCACCAAATAATCCCCGCACCCTAATTTTAGGATGGACCATTTTGAAAAAAATGAAATGAACTCAATTTCCTTCCATCGAAAGAGTAACGTAGGCATAAACAAACATTTCATATCACTTCTCAAGTTCCACGTGTTATTTACGCAAATATGAACATGCTGGATATAGTTACTTTGCTTGAACGTATTTGAGATAATAAAAATGCATTATCACTGCTATAAAATATATTTGCCATGAAAATTAGCAAGTAAGCCTTCTTACGCGACAGATATTTCATTCATCTGAACTTGCAATAGGCTCGATTTGCTGTAGATCGTAAGATTCTTTGTCCCTTGCATCATTAGAATCCTCTCCTAAATTACTTACAAATTTGTCACACTCTACGTCTAAAACACTTCTCACACGTGGTCTCCTTTTACGTGGATAGTAACACGACCAGTTGTGGTTAATGCTTTTCATGCAATGTAAACACTTGAGACACACCTGCAAACTTGTTTGTTAGTTTTGCGATGCAGTATAATCTCGTTAATTCAAAGTCATAGGGACGCAAAAATGCGACTTCAAATTACATGATTGCGAATTAACTGCCAACTTGTAATTCAGAAGTGCCAACCCTTGCAGGGTCACAAAATATTCTAAGACCCTTTACTGCAAGCAATTTATATTGATTCACAGTTTAAATCTTTCAAATGCCATGAAAAAAGCTATTTCCGAAATGTTTCCATCAAGGTGCATTTACAGTATTCAAATAATGCAATTGAATAATTTGCTAGCAAACATAACCTCACGCAATGAAAGGAAAAAAATGATTCAAAGACGAGGAGAATTCTATGCTGGCTCCCCTGTGCAAGTGCTTTATTCATTGGATTACTGTACTGTATGCATTTTAGATGCCTTGTACTTGCACGGAAAGTACTCGATGCCCTTAAAACATCGTGGCTTATCGAACATTCCTATGACGAAGGAAGGAGGTAGGAAGTCTCTTGCTTCCGTCTGCATTGCAACACAGTACAGTGACCCTATCTCCTTTAAAATCATAAGTCCGTTGATCTCGTCATTAAACAAATGCAGTTTCACCGGCATTGACAGTATTGTTCGGTTCGTATGAATTGATTACAATTATGAGCCACGCTTTTTCTCCAACTGTCAGCATCGCCAGTGTTCGCGGTTTCTACTTCTCCGCATACTGCCTGCTACATGATGTTGTGGAGTTCCTTAAAATGCAGAATACAAACGAATTACTATTCCATTCAAAATTAACAACTATGAAACGCACTGTAGACACACCGAAGCGGGAGAAAGTGCAGAAAGCTACCCCTGCACGTTCCAGAAGACATGTTCTATCGTGGCGCCGAGATAATTTGAATTTAAATTACTCTGTAAAATACTACTTTAAAAAAAATTTTAAAGCAGTTTTGAATTAAAAGTCTGAATTCTTTTCCGTTTAAATATGACGTATGGGGGCAGTTGTCTTCCATCTGCAGTTACACAAAGCATAACCGTACACCCAACGTCGAAAACTGTGTGAACCAGGAGTATGTTGCCAACCTTGATGCAAATAAAATCTGCACCTCAATTTCGTGCCTCATTTTTTTTTTTTTTTTTAATCTGCGAGGATTATTCGCGTAAACATGGTTTAATTTGTAGGCCAACCGGTGGATTAGGCTCGAGTATCCTCCTGACCGTATCAATATAGGAAAATGTTTAAATGGCTGTAACGGAAGAGAGAAAAGAATGTTATAAGTGATAATGTGTCAAAAAGTAAACCGTAGCAAAATACCTTTCGTCTGTATTCCCCACATGTTGAAGTGTAGGCAGTCAGGGGGACACTGTGCTGAAGTTGGCGCCGAACTGCTGGTTGAGGTTCTAGTAAAAGGGAAGGGTTCAATTGAATGGTCGTAGGTGGGGGAAGTAGGGGTAGGGCTGTATTCTTGCGTGGGTAGGGGGAATCTCTTATTTACGCTCAATAAATGTTCTAGATATACGGAATGGTGATGTCAAACAGGCAATTTAATTTCTCTGATCCTTCGTTCACATTGTAGTTTGGGTTGGAGAATTGTTCTAAATATATAAAATAGTTCTCTAAGATGTTCAACAAGGGGCCTTTGGTGGCCAGCTTAATGATGTTCATGTCTTGCCCGATGGTTGAAAAACTATGATTAGCATCTCATTTATGTAATGTCATTGCTATTGCTAAAAATTTATTATGCTCGATAGCATTAACATGTTCTGTGTACCTCATTGAAAAGCTCCTGCCTGTTTGGCCCACGTAGGTAGTTTTGCACTTAGGGCACCTTAACCTGTAAACCCCGGATTTAGAATATTTATTTTGTCTATTAACCAAGTGTGAATTAAAAGATAAATCAGTATTATTATTATTATTAGTGGTTTTATCTGCTATTTTTGTTTTCTTAAAATGTCAGTTACCATACTTCAGAGACGTTTTGGTTGTTGAAGGTGAATGTTGAGAACTGCTTATTGGTCTCTTTTTCTGTAAGGAGGGTTGTTGAGACATTAAATTTGATGTTGCTAATAATACTATTAATGAAATAGTTGTAGCTGTTAAATTTAGCTATTTCCTAAATGGTCTTAAGTTCTTTGTCAAGGTTGGATTTAGACAACGGAACAGTAAAAGCCTGATGTACAATGTTGTAATAGGCAGTTTTCTTCTGTGGACTAGTCGTCACAGTTTTTGTTGCTTTACGATATATCTTGTAGGATAAATACTCAGTATGTCTGGTAATGGAGAAATCCAGAAAATTTAAAGTAGAATCTGCTTCAAATTCAATGGTAAATTTGATATAAGGACCAATTTAATTTAGTTTATTAAGTTTGGAAATTGGGGTTGCCGAACTGTGGTCTAGAATAACTAGAACATCATTGAAGTACCTATTCCAAAAGACAGTGTTTTTAAAGGATTGACTGTTCAAGATTTTATTCTGCTCTAAATTGAATAAATAAATCTCAGCTAAGATGCAGGATGCTGGTGATGCCATTGCCAATCTGTACTGTTAATTTATTTGTTGGAAGTTAAAAAATTATTATTTAGTACCATTTTTAAGAGGATCATAAATTCCTGAATCTCAAGTTTACAGAGTTTGTCATGTTTATTAATATTACCATTAATGATTTTATGTGTTTCAGATTTAAAGTCCCATCTGATTCATGAAAAAACCTGAAAGATTTTAAAATTCAACCTAACTATTCAATCCACTCTTTCGATGCAGTAAATATTTACTCAAGCATCTTGATATCTGTGTTATTCAACATTCTCGCTGCTAACTGGCAAGCAAAACTGAACAATCCTGAGGCTAACGGCTTGCTTCCCAAAGGTGCAACTTATCCTGTGAAGTTCAGCTGTTCAAGGCCTTTTCCCGTTATCACACAACTGTAGCGAGGGCTCTTTCTTAACTGAGTTAGAAATCATGTTCCTTTCACAAAGGATGACAAACAACATTTTCAGGGCTAGGAAAAATGTGGTTGTACTGAGTGGTAATAACATGTGACGTGATAAGTGAGGTATTTTTATATAGATTTAATATGATGAAAATAGGGACTTCAAATTTATGGAGGGCTAAGCAGGAAAATGTATTAATGAGGAACGCACTAACGAGGTTTCACTGTATTTATTTTTAGTATAAATTTTTCTAAGCTTTTATTAAATGTTCTTAGCTAAGATAGCAATATTGTCTGCAAAGCGGATACTGTGCACCTGAATACCATTAAAATTCACACCTAGTATGCCCTTTCATTTCTCTTAACTGCATTTTGTATGAACAGATTAAAGAGATATAGTGACAGTGGGCAGCATTGTCATACTCAGCTTCTAATTTTTGCTTGACTGGAAAGACAGGCACTTTACTCTGAATGTTCTATAATTCAAACAATTTCATGCATTTCATTTTTGGGGAGTGTAATTGTTGTAGTTTTAATAAAATCAGTTGGCAAGTTTCTTTGTTCATAGCATTCAATAATCACTTCAAACAAACCGTTTTTCATGGTATCTGTTATGGATTTTCCATGGTTTACAGAGGTGTAAGAAGGTGCGGGCATGAATGGGTGGACAGAGAAAAGATCAAAGTATAATTTAAAACTCTAAAGTTTGAAATTTTATTTCTTCCTCCCCACCCTTTTTTTTTTTTCTGAATTGAAACTTAGATGAACATCACCAAATAACAATTGGATAAAGGTGAGTTCGTCAGGTCTAGTAACGATGACGGCCCTATAACAATCCGATACACAATAATTTGGAGAAAGAGCTAGTAGTTCCAAGGTTACATAGTTCAAAAGAGCATCTATGCTCCACACAATTACCCTCTAGGAGACTACTCTCCAAATTTACTACAATCAAGCCTCTCCAAGGCACAATCTAAGATTTAACACTAGATCAATACAACAGTTTTCACTGTCTTACTGGCTGGACAGTCTGTGTTACACTTCAATATGGATAGTTAACATTTAACAGAGGCAATAATTGCCCATTCTACATGGCCTTAGCGAAAAAAGAAGAGGATTAAGCATCGGCTGTAAACCAAAATGCTAGGAGGCGAACCCTTGCACTCCTTTGAAATTACACACTGAAACACTTAAAACCCTATGTAGGCGTATGGCCCGAAGTTACAGAGGCTAAGCCTATGCTGCAGAGGAGACTAGATGGACAAAAGTTAAGTTCCAAAAGAAGTGATAAAATTTAAATTTTACAAAATCTTAGTTACCCCAAAACCAAGTTGAATGAGAATTAAGAGGGTTAACACTCTTTATTCCCTAAGTTGGAATAAAGTCCTGAGACTTTCCGGAAAATACATTGAAAAGATAGAGATTTGCATTAAGAAAGAACTTTGAAATATTCCTCAGAAGTCAGCGTTCTGAGACTATCGCATGATTAAAAGATGTCTGCCATTACCTTGAGCTGGTGGGCCATCTCATGACACACTATGAACACACTCTAAACCTCTTGACGGGAGCGATGGAAAAGACCACATGGCCCAAAAGGTCCCAGCTTTTATAGCGGAGAGGAAGATTCCAGAACTCTCTGGGCCGAAGCCCAGTACACATCCTCAATTTTGATTAGCTAATTTAATAAATATTCAAAATTTGTGATTGGTCCATAAATTAGATGAAGAAGGAACTCAAAAACAATCTACAAAAATTTCAGTTCTGTAAACCGAGAAACTACAAATTTCTTCGAAAATTGTTATCTTCTCACCGGAGAGGGCACATACGTTGACATAGACACACCTGAAGATAAAGTTTGAAACTTCTTCTGATATAAGGTTCATTGTTCATATAACAGATGGACTTCTAAAAGGCGCTCAAGTTTAAATGAATAGAGTAGGTGTACCTCCGGTACACTATCACAGTTTTTCAAGAGATCTGCTGGAATGGCATCCATACCAGTGGCCTGCTGAAAACCGTAGTAGTAGTTAGTAGAATGTACAGCCAATAACTTGATTATTAGAACTTATTTAATAGTGGTCAATTTACCAAAACATTTATTTGAATTTCACATTTGAAGTTTTATGTTTCTTCTATATTATCGTTATATATTTTAATGTGCGTTTTATATCTTGTGATAATGTATACATTAAAGGATTTTAATGTTTGTACATTCATTGTATAACTTGCCAATGTTTAGAATTATAAGGTTGAGGATGACCCCTGGTTGGTTTGAAACCGGTCCCTTAAATAGTGAAAAGATCTAAAATCTCTGTTGCTTTACTTATAGTATATTGAAAGTTGGATAACGTCATATCTATTCTCCCATGTATATCTATTCTTTTTCTTAAAATTTATATCTATTTAGTTTTATTAAAATTCTAAAACTGACTACGAGTAGTGAAATAAAATTGTATTAATAGTTATTTATTGTATATTGTAAATATTATTTCAAATTTCTGTCAATAATATTTACTATCTATTACAGTTTGTGGATTTGTTATAATAATAATTCAATTTGAATTTATAAATATAATGTCTTAATTTGGATAGAAATACATAAAAGTAAAATATTACATTAAAAATGAAAAAATAATCAATCGTAATAACAAAATATAAGTCATCATTAAACAAACATGAAAATAGAAACATTGTATTTACATACCAATACATGCTTCAGTATTGCTCATTGATGTGGAAGGAACATTGCAGAAATCAACTGGCTTTGAACTCTCTTCTATAATGCACTTTTGATTTTTTTCACCACTTCAGTAATCTTTCTTCCTCTAGAAAACATGCTTGCTGTTCAACATCACTCTGAACGATATTATTGCACAGCTGACAATATGTGTATATCATTTCTTTTCCAGCACAACGAAGGATTGAGGTAATTACCATAATTGTTTTTCAAAGATTATGCCAAGAATAATTTAATGTTACGGTACATGCACGTCTGTTGCATATCTAAGAAAAGAAAAACATAGTCCACACTTCAAGACAAAACAGCGGATCTGTACATATGCTTTTATGACATTCAACACAGTAGTGTTCTGTATGGAGCCAAAATAACGTACTGGTTGATATGTTGCTGTGACATCTAATAATAACAAAGATTTGTAGATATGCCACATGCTATTTCTGTAATGTTTAAAGATAGATGTTCTATTGTTTTGTTATTAAATACATTGGTTACCCAGGTCAACAGTGATGTAGATACGTCAAAACACCCAACTTTCTAGATACGCTCCTATGACTAGGGCACGGATTAATAGGCTATTAAAATGCTTAAAATAGGCACTGAAGTTACAAGAAACAGGCACGTGAAAAGGCTCAAAAAATTCAACAAATAATAGGCTCTTTAAAAGACGCTAAATTACATAAAAAGTATGAAAAAGGAACTGGTACTAAATGAGACAAAATAGATGATTGTAACACTTATTTTTCAATTCACAGTATACTTAAGTACTCCATCCAAGACACACTCCGCATACTGTAACTTTTATTACAATGATTTTTATCATATATTTTTCAAGATTTTTTGACAACAATTTCATGTTGCTCCAGAAAAACTTTGGAGTTTCTGAATCTCCTTCTAAAATAGAAAAGGTAGCTGAAATATTTTTCCATCCTAATTATATTTAAGCACACACTATAGAGTTCACTGCTTGGCCTATGCTGCCTGGCACTTCCTCTAAAGTTTTGGCAGTCTGCCTGACAGTGTTAACTGTTTTCACCAGCAGTTTGTTTCTTGCCTGTAACTCTGTGAGGAGCCTGGGATTGCAGAGAAGTGGCACTTGATGTAGCCCAAATCAGCTTGCACGTTTTCTGCCGATTGTGCCACCTTGGCATCCTTCACAGAAGCTGCTTCAGAGTCATCAAATTCCTCGATTATCTGAAAAATTAACACATGAATTTTAGACACAACGCATTCATATGTATTTTCTTAAATTATTTCATTGAAATGTTTTACTTTGCATTTGGCATGTTTTAGCTTTTAATATTTATATTATTGCACTTGCATATGTTTGAGTATTATAAACCATTCAAATTAGATACATACATACATACATACATACATACATACATACATACATACATACATACATACATACATACATACATACATACATACATACATACATACATACATACATACATACATACATTATCATTATAGACCATTTAGCCTTTCAGTGTTCCGTCTGCAAGCCTCTGCAAATTTACTAAACGTGGCCCACAATCCTCTATTTGCAACTAGTGCTGTGGCCTCATTTAGTTCCATACCTCTTTATCTTTAAATCGTTTGAAACAGAGTCTAACCATCGTTGTCTCGTTCTCCCTGTACTTCTCTCACCCTCCATAAGAGAGTCCATTATTCTCCTAGGTAACCTATCCTCCTCCATTCGCCTCACATGACCCCACCACCGAAGCCGGTATATGCGTACAGTTTCATCCATCAAATTCATTCTTACCTTAGCCTTTATCTCCTCATTCCAAGTACCCTCCTTCCATTGATCTCACCTATTTGTACCAGCAATCATTCTTGCTACTTTCTTGTCTGTTACTTCTAACTTACGAATAAGATAACCTGAGTCCACCCAGCTTCCACTCCCATAAAGCAAAGTTGGTCTGAAAACAGACCAATGTAAAGGTAGTTTCATCCGGGAGCAGACTTCCCTCTTATAGAACACTGTTGATCGCAACTGCGAGCTCACGGCATTAGCTTTGCTACACCTTGATCAATCTCGGTTACTATACTACCATCCTGGCAGAACACACAACCTAAATACTTAAAATTATCTGCCTGTTCCAGCTTTGTATCGCCAATCTAACATTCAATTCTGTTGAATTTATTACCTACTGACATCAATTTAGTCTTCGAAAGGCTAATTTTCATACCATACTCATTGCACTTACTTCAAGTTCCAAAATATTAGGCTGCAGGCTTTCAGCACAATCTGCCATAAAGACAAAGTCGTCAGCATAGGCCAGACTGCTTACCACATTTCCACTAACTGAATCCCTCCCTGCCACTGTATACCTCTCAGGAGATGATCCATTTAAACTATGAACAGCAGAGCTGAAAGATTACAGCCTTGTCTAACCCCAGTTAGTACTCTGAACCAAGAACTCTTTCTACCATCAATTCTCACTGAAGCCCAATTGTACATATAAATGCCTTTGATTTTTAATAATCTATCTTTAATTCCATAGTCCCCCAGTATGGCGAACATCTCTTCCCTTGGTGCCTTGTCATATGCTTTCTCTACATCTACAAAACATAAACACAGCTGTCCATTCCTCTCATAACATTTTTCAATTACCCGACATACTGAAAATCTGAGCCTGACAGCCCCTCTGTGGTCTGAAACCACACTGGTTTTCATTCAACTTCCTCTCAACCACTGATCGCACCCTCCCTTCCATGATGCCAGTGAATACTTTGCCTGGTATACTAATCATTGATATATCTCGATAGTTGTTGCAGTCCTTCCCGTTCCCTTGCTTATAGACAGGTGCAATTACTGCTGTTATCAAATCTGAAGGTACCTTACCAACACCTCATGCTAATCTTACTACTCTGTGAAGCTAATTCATCCCTGCCTTCACACTATACTTCACCATTTCAGGTCTAAATTAATTTATTCCTGCTGCTTTATGACAATGGAATTTATTTACCATCCTTTCCACTTCCTCAAGTGTAATGTCACCAACATCATTTTCGTCCTCCCCATGAGGTTGGTTGTTCACAATATAACCAGGAAGATTTCCTTTTACGCTGAGAAGGTTTTAAGAATATTCCCTCCACCTCTCCAGTGATCCAGTGATTCCCTGGGATCTATTATGAGTTCACCTGAATTCCCCAAAACACTGTTCAATTCCTTTTCCCCTCCCTTTCTAAGATTGTTTATTAATGTACAGAAAGATTTCCCTGCTGCTTGACATAGCCTTCCCAGGTTATTACCAAAATCTTCCCAAGACTTCTGTTTGGACTCAACAACTATTAGTTTCGCTTTGTTTCTTTCATCTATGTACAATTCCCTATCTGCATCGACCCTTGTTGGAACCATTTCTGATAAGCCTTCTTTTTACGTTTACAAGCTGCTCTCACTTCATCATTCCACCAAGATGTTGGCTTTTCTCTATCTTTACACACAGTCGCGGCTAGGCATTCCCTTGCTGTTTCTGCTATGGCATCGCTGTATGCCACCCATTCTCTTTCTATATCCTGAACCTGTTTACTGTCCACTGTTCAAAACTTCTCACTAATCATATCCATGTACTTCTAATTTCCTCGTCCTAGAGATTTTCTACCCTTATTCGTTTGCAGATTCACTTTCTCTATCCTAGGCCTAGAGATACCTAGTTCACTACAGATCAGATAGTGGTCTGTATCATCGATTAGTCCCCAAAAAACCCATACATTCCTAAAAGACTTACTGAATTCAAAGTTGATTTATAGTCTGTTATGGATCTGGTACCCATAGCTTCCCATGTGTAGCAGTGAATAGCCTTATACTTGAAGAACGTATTCGTAACTGCTAAACCCATACTAGCGCAGAAGTCCAGCAAACGCTTCCCATTCCCTTTAGCTTCCATATCTTCCCCACATTTACCAATCCCCCTTTCGTATCCTTCAATTCTATTTCCAACTCTCGCATTGAAATTGCCCATTAGCACTATCCTATCCTTGCTGTTGACCCTGACTACGATGTCACTCAATGCTTCATAAAACTTGTCAACTTCATCCTCATCTACACCCTCACATGGTGAATACACTGAGACAATTCTCGTCCTAATTCCTCCAACTGCCAAATCTACCCAGATCATTCGCTCATGTATGTGCCTAATAGAAACAATGCTGCGTGCAATGGTATTCCTGATAATCAGCCCTACCCCAAACTCTGCCCTTCCCTTTTTAACACCCATCAAGTACACTTTATAGTCTCCTATCTCTTCCTCGTTATCACTCATTACCCGAATATCACTTTCTCCTAGCACATTCAGGTGCATCCTCTTTGCTGACTCAGTCAGTTCTACTTTCTTTCTTCCATAAGCCCGATTAATATTGATAGCTCCCCATCGAATTCAATTTTGTTCGCCAAGTTGTTTACAAGGAGTCCCTCGCCTGTCGAATGGGAGTGAAGCTCTGTTACTCCCATACATTTAAAAAATGAGTTTAATGATCATCAGTATGCGGGCCCATGACTATGAATACTGCTTAAAATTGAAATTTGCTACACTACCAAAACAAATAGTAAGTCACACGCAAGGACACACGTACAAAGAAAATAGTGGCTCCAACTGCGAATTAAAATTGCACAAATTAACCAACCAAGATTCAATTATAATAAAATAATAGTGGAAAGCAATCCCAACTAAATGAAGTATATCAAGGGAAAATACTATAAATGTTCCCACATAATAACAGAACACCAAAGCACACCACAGGAGCAACCATTTACTGACGCCAAGCCATCATCAAAGTCATCAAAGCCCCAAAATTTAAAATGTGTCCATCAGATAAGATAAGAGGAGATGACCCATTACATAACAATAATCAAAGGCAAGGAATCCCAAACAATGAGTAGTATTGTCGTTCTCTATATGCGATTTTCTATTTTACGCAATAAAAATATCACACGAGAACACTTTTACGTATTTCTAAAAAAAAACTTTATTATCGCTACGAACTTATCCTGTCAGATCAAGAAAAACAATCACTCGTCACAAAAACAATCTACAAAGAAAAAATATGCATGTTTCACATCAGAGACCTAATGGTGCAGTTCCCTGACGCCATATTGGAAGTCTGTGTGTCCGTATGTCCGCACGTTATACGTCCATGGACACGAAACATAAATATAACAACATAATACTTTCGGCTCATCATAAAACTTCAAAATACGAGTATTGAAGGTTTTATCATAATTAGGATACCTGTCCTACGACAGTATGTGACAAGAAAATGTAAACAATGGCATATATTAAACTAAATATCGACCAGCAAATTTCAATTTTTCACAGACTTGACGTTATTAAAAATAATAATAATTATTATTATTTATCCAGTAGGTGATAGTATGAAATTACGCTAGCTTTTGTTAAACAGTTCGCCTACAGCTTAGATAATTTAGAATCAAGGAGGCTTTGGATTACGCTAGGATACGTACATGAGGTGTCATCACTTTAAGTCCCTAACAATGCAAATAACGAACACATCCAAATAATTAGCCGAGAAGGCAATAGCAACACAGTTAGAAGGCAAATTCAAACAACGAAGAAAAATTTTGGAGCAAAATCCACACCAAAATAAATAACAGAATAATAATAATAAAAATAAACATCACGGCAATGATAATAATAATCTCAACGTATGAGTAGGCAAACAAAGTACGAACGATAACACAGTAAGTTACAACTCGCACAAAATACAACCTCATAGATTCATAACTAGCGATTCCAAATTCCCACACATTTCAGTTACATGCTTATTATTTTTTTTCCTACGGATTCAGTCCAAAGCCGAAACAAGATTTTGTTTACGAAGGTTTATACAGTGCCGAAAGGGTGCATTTGTGATGTTGGTCAAATCTACGATAAGATCACACACTTTTATTGCAGGGTCGTACAAGATCGCTGGAATTATTTATAATTTACAGTACTTACTTGAGTCGAGGTATCCAATATAAGAACTCGCATTACTATTACAAGAGGCATGTCAGTAAACGGCTAACACGCGCGCGCGCGAAGTTTTCTTCTTACACTAGTGCAATAAATATGGGTTGGAGCACACTGAGAAACATTCAAAAGAGTAAAGAGCATAGCCCTAACGTCCTCACACTTATCCTGACGAGTAACACTCCATTACTAGCACTCTCCGATTACACCAAGATGTCTTTTTACGAGTGCGGCTAAACACAGCCATGTTGAATGCTCGAACACAACAGACAGACTGCTCCTCACTCACACAGACAAGGCGGAAGTCACCAGCTTCCAGCATTCAAAGTTCACACCGCGCAAACACATGGCACTCGATCGATAATCCAGCGAATCAGATTAATCCAGCAAATACGTAATAATAGGGGATATAGTTTTTGAATTAAATGTGCATGGTAAACTCCACAATTAGACGACAGGTCCAAACAATGAGCGATAATGTTAGATAACGTCTCGATACACAAGTAGACATACCAAATAAATAAATAAATAAATAAATAAATAAATACTCGTAGATGTTTTCGTGTTACAATTACATTATGCCAAATAAATATTTGTTGCCATTTTCACATTACAGTTCCTCCCCTCCCGAAGCCAGAACACAGGAGAGGCACAAGTCCAAAAGAATGGATGGCATGCCATATGGCATAATTTCAATGTCCAAACCAAATTTTCATACGTTGAATTCAGGAAGAGACAAACCAAATTTTTCAAGTCTAAATAACAAGAAATGGTCTTGCTTGGTTGCAGGAATGTTGACCTTCACACAAAACCTACCTACCACCAACACCTATTAGTCCTATGCCGCACAATTAAATCAAGCAATGTAATTTCCAGCACGTTGATCGTGTGATGACGCAAGGTGTTATGTGCCCTTGTATGTAAAGCACGATGGGTTTAGCATGTATTTGCTCTGTGCACATTATTTTAATTCAACATTCAATATATGAAACTTCTCAAGACCTTCACACAATCAATGATGTACAAAATACATCACAAGATTTGATTGTACGGCATTGGACTATTATGTGTCTCAAACCACACCGAGTTCATTTTAATGTAACAATTCTATTTGTGAAAATGAAGTACTATGTTAGGTATCTTTATATGTATAAAATTTATTATGTACTTGCTCTTTTAGTGATTTAGGCTGATGATGACATTTGTATATGGTGAAACCGGTCCCATAAATAAATAAAAAAATAAATGTTGTAGACATCTTGTGCTACTTATATTTGTACTGAAAAGGTGGAACTTTACTGGAATCTTAACTTTGTGATCTCAGTTCAATACAGAACCATAATGAAGTTTTTTCTTTGAATTCCAGAAAGCGATGTCATATTTTGTTAACGGGGCTCACTGTAAGGGATGTATCAAACTGGGGCCTTATATACTTAGTTTTTGATCAGGTTGCAAGAGTGATGAGTTAATGATTTATTCATACTGGAATTTATTACAGATCGTTCATGTAATAAAATTTCATCATTAAAGGTTACACCTTCCCCCACCCCCTTCTCGTCAATTGAGGATATTGATATATCACTCATTGTAGCAAGTGCTGTTTAACATTTGCTATTGCATTCAATTTTTGTGGATTCAGGTTGAGGCCAGATCATGTTTATCATAATTACAGTAGAGTTTTCATCTTTGGATACCAGGTGAGTATCATTGCCAAAGCCCAGTGCTGCCAAATTTTCAAGATCATTCACAAGTGTATATTCAAGTTATTCTTCTTTTTTCTTCTTCTTGGTAGTTGCTTTACGTCGCACCAACACAGATAGGTCTTTTGGCATTCAAGTTCAGAGGCAATTTCATTATCATTCATCTCCCTTAATATAATAATACCAGCATTAACAGAGATAATAAGGGTTACTCCTCTACAGATATGTTGCATGCGCTTGGTTCGTGTCACTACATCAGTTTAACATTGACTGTGTTGTTTGTCGTAAGTTATAGTACTGAGGATCGTGAATGTGGAGGAATTGGTTTTGTGTTCAAAATAAAGTCTAGAAGTTTGCAGCCAATTGTATCAAATGTTTCTTTGTACATCAAGGAATTGTCATGAAGTGGGATGCTCTGGTACTATTTTGTAACGAACGGTATAGGCAGAGGGTTGTTAATATATATATATTGGTTATTGCAAAATATAATGTAGATGTTGATCCCAAGTCATCAGTATAAAGTTTTGCTTGTAAAAAGCTTGGCATTAGTAACCTCAAGACAGTGTAAACCTAGAAATATTAACCTCAAATATGCAGGTAAACAAACAACAGAACGATAGTGGAAACATAGGCTAGGACTACTGGGCACTGGAGATCAGAGGTGGATAGTACAAAGAGATGAAGGTATACATGCAAAGGACTTTAAAAAAAAAAAAGATTGGTGTAAAAAATCGTACCTAACTATTCCAAGTACGATATCTTGAGTAATAAAGGACATGGTCAGGGAAATGTGATCTCCAAACAGGGATAAGGCTGCAGAATAGCATCAAACATTTAACAAAACTCAAGTATGAATATATTAATAATTTCATATACATGCTTTGCCTGGTAAAAGGGGCTACTTCAGGTACAATGTTGAACAGAAGAGAAATTACCAGGTGAGTTGGCCGTGCAGTTAGGGGCATACGGCTGTGAGCTTGCATCCGGGAGATAGTGGGTTCAAACCCCGCTGTTGGCAGCTCTGAAGACTGTTTTCCGTTGTTTCCCATTTTCACACTAGGCAAATGCTGCGGCTGTACCTTAATTAAG
Source organism: Anabrus simplex (assembly GCF_040414725.1). NCBI lineage: Eukaryota > Metazoa > Arthropoda > Insecta > Orthoptera > Tettigoniidae > Anabrus > Anabrus simplex. Next base: position 535,469,940 of record NC_090265.1, on the reverse strand, counting down.
GGCATGGCTACTTCCTTTCCACTCCAAGCCCTTTCCTCTCCCCATCATCTCCATAAGAGCTATCTATGTCAGTACGACATAAAAGCAAGTTCTAGAAGAGAAATTTGGCATGAATGCCACAAGAATATTACAGGGGTATAATAAGGGATGATAAATGTCCAAAGAAAGTTGAAAACATCTGTTGCTTTTGTCGATCTCACTGCTGCATTTGATACCGTGTGGAGGGAAGGTATGGTCTATAAACTTCTCCAGCTCCATACCATGCAGAAAGCAAGACTTACTAACAATATGCTGAGTGATAGGAGGCTTCAGGGCATCATCGGGAACAATGTGGGCAAGGAGAGGAAGCTTAAAAATGGTTTGCCTCAAGGTTCAGTCCTATCGCCACTCCTTGGAGTAACCTTAGATCAAACATTAACCTACAAGCAAAATCTGCTGAACTCCACACAGAAACTGAAAACGCATAACATCATTCATAAGCTTTGTGGAACTACCTGGGGTTCTTCGGCAAGCATTTTACGGTCTTCAGCTTTAGACTTGGTGTATTCAAGTGCTGAATACTGTGTTCCAGTATGGATGAACAGTCATCACACAAGACTTATTGATAATTGAATTCCATTATGCGCATAATAACTGGCACAATTCGATCTACGCCAACTCATTGGCTCCTGCTTTTATCTGGCAAAATGCCATCTGATTTACACAGATCCTCTGCTCTCATCAAGGAATTTAATAAAATCTTAAGGAACTGCAATCTACTACAGAGTGGAAAAGATGGTGGGAAGCAGCAACGGAGATGCACCTGCACAGTATGTTCTCGAATGCCAAACTTCCAAATGGATTCCAGCTATCACGTAAAACATGGTCTGCTCTGAACAGAATAAGAACAGGCCATGGCAGATGCAGAGACATGTTGTTTAAATGGAACAAGTTGCCGACAGCCGCGTGTGACTGCGGAGCTGCACGACAAACCATACACCATATTGACAGAGTGTGAAACGCGGGCATACACAGGCAGCAAAGTTAATTTTCTGATGGTAACTCCAGAAGCAATACAGTGGATCAATGATCTTGACATTCAGTTGTAAGGAGTCTTTTCCGGTTCATTGTTTTCTTGTATGTAAATATGTATATAATTTATTTTTGTACTCAACTTGATTGTATGGGCCATATGCTAAATAAAATAACTTCCAGACTAAAATAGCAATTTTACAATACCTTCACAAAATATCTCTTAGAGCACCTTCCCAACCACATATATTCTAATTTACACCATCTGGCAAGGAGAAATCAATACATAGAAGTTTTTTTTTTAAATATTACATTGATGCCAACAGAGTTTAAGGTTAAATGAGAAAGAACACCAAAAAAGAAGGGAAAACAAATTGGGGAACATGGAAAGTAGATAGATAAGAAAGTCGCCGAGCGAGTTGGCCATGTGGTACCTGTGAGCTTACATTCAGGAGATAGTGGGTTCGAACCAAACTGTCAGCAGCCATAAATATGGTTTTCCATGGTTTCCCATTTTCACACCAGACAAATGCCGGGGCTGTACCTTAATTAAGGCCACATCCTATTTCTTCCCACTCCTAGCCCTGTCCTGTCCCACTGTCACCATAAGATTTATTTGTGTCGGTGTGACATTAAACCAATTGAAAAAAAAAAAGTTAATAAAGTCTAGTAACAAGAGGTAGCTGCGTTGTACACTTTAGATCTCCACTGCTCAGTTTATGGTAAAAGGCACACTAAGTGCTGTACACAAAGTTCGCATTGAAGCAAATGGCTCTAAAGGCATTGCAAGTATGTCCAAAATGATTCGTTAAGCAATAATCCTCCCATATTAAATTTTCATTTTGTTTCAACGAGGAATTGTCAATCGCTATTCCCTTCCAAAGAGGAATGAAAGAAAAATCCTTTTGATTATAAGGTGTGATATAAATGTTCATACATTATGGTCTTTCCTGTTGCCTGGCAGTCCTGAGTGCACAAGTCTATTTTGACTGGAGACCTGCACGTTGGGGAAAACGTCCTCCCTCTCCAACAGGCTGAAGATCCGTCTCGAGTATTCACACAAGGCCATATATGTGTGTGTTGGAGAGAGTAGAATGAAGGGAAGGTTGTCACACATACACACACATTGAGAACATGCTGGAAGTTAGGAACTGAGATTCTTGCAGAAATAACATCATCTGGTGCTGGTACAGAAGATCAGCTGGGAGTATTTCTGCACTTGTTCCGGAGTGCGGAGGCAGAACGCCAGAAAGAAGTGAGCATTATTTGATGATGAGGGCAGAGGTGAGTAGAGTCAGTTTCAGAATGTAAAGCAGCAGTCTTTTACATTTTGTCTGTGCATCTTGATGGCAGCTGTTTACGAGTGAAGAGTTAATGAATAACCAGGCATTGAAACAAAAGGTCTTTGCTGTTCTGATAAATCTATGTATGATGTAGCTCCCACTGTGGATGAGTGGTAGAGTGTTGGCCTCCAGATCCCAAGATTGCGGGTTCAAAGATGGCAGACATAGTTGGATTTTTGAAGAGCAGAAAGAAGTAGATTGGACACTCCATCTTGTGCAATATTAGCATTGCACCAGCCGTACTGTCGCTTGCTGGCACGAAGAAACATTTAATTTTTCGGACAACTAATCAGGACACCAGAGAATAGGATCATCAGGAGAATAATAGAAAAATTATGGAATAGTAAGTGCAACATTAAGTGGATTACAGAAATCAAAGAAGATATGGATGAACTACAAATTACAGTGGAAGACCTAAGAAACAAAACAGACAAAATCAAGAAACTCAGACAAACAAACCAGACTGCAAATCAGAATCAACAAACAGACAATAGGAAGGGTGATTTCCAATTAAGAAAGAAGGATAAGATCAGAGAGAATGAAGAAGTACTGGGCTGACAGGAAACTGAAAAATTCTTTGTATAAAGTTGGTTAGAGTGGTCCAATGAAGGCCATAAAATGTAAATAATAATAAATAAGGTATTGTTTAATTAATGAAACAAGTGAATTAAAATACATTAATGAGAAAGACATCCTCTCTATTAAAATGAAAGTAACTAATTAAAATCAATTAATAATTAATAAATTAAAGACTTAATGATGGCTTTAGTGAACAAGATGTAACAGGACCATGGTCCTGATTCTTAAAACTAGCCACAAACCTGTTACACAGGCGTAGCAGGGGGAGAGGTGATACTCCCATGTGGCGCGTCCCAGGTGGCGGATAGGGGGTGGGGTCCTAACCGGCTTGCCAGCGGACTTGAGGGAAATAAAATACCTCTCGCGGACCAAACATACAACCCCCTGTGGGTGGGGAAGGCAGACGAAGAATACACCCACGGTATACCCTGCTTGTCGTAAGAGGCGACTAAAAGGGGCGACCAAGGGATGATTGTCTTGCAACCATGAAACTACTTGTGATTAGTACCACCACGCGGAGATCATCATGGGTCGCTTTTACTTGCGCATAGTACCACTATATTATGTACCAAATAGGTTTGTGATTTGTAGCAAACAGGAGCACCGTGCGGTGAGCTTTTGCAGTACCTGTGATTAGTACCACCGTATGAGCGGGACCATGGGATGATAGCTACCATGGTTCTGCCTTGCCTATGATTAGTACCCACTATATGAAGAACACCATGGGATAGGGGAAGGTCTCTGTGGTTAATACTCGTATGTGCTGAACACCGTAGGGTTGCGTTGCCTGTAAATGGCGCCGCAATGTGAGAAAAACCATAGGTCTGTAGTATATGTCAAATTTCATAACCTGTGAGTAGTACCATAATGTGTGGCATACCGCGAGTCTCTGTTACTTTTGATTACTACTGCAGCATGACAAATGCCATGGTTCTACATTCCTAGCGATAAGTACCATTATGAGGGGCCGATAACTTTGGATTTTGGATCCGCTTTAGACTGCAAGCATCATCAATTCAGTGTTATGCTATAGCAGCAGTCCCTTGGTCAGTAATCATATTGTTTTACATCAGAATCTGTGAATGTAAGGCATTGCGGGTCGCATCCACTGATTGTTTTAAATTCATCTCCATCCATTCATTCTTCGTCCTCATGTTTTGAATTCTGGTCAGTGGAGAATTTTGGACTTTTAATTTGTCATTCCATTTCGTCTCATATCGAACCATTAGGGGCCGATGACCTCGATGTTAGGCCCCGTTAAACAGCAAGCATCATCATCATCATCTTAAAACTAGCTGTAAATCTTCAGTGAATTTTTTAAAAAGAGTATTTCCTTCTTTAAAATTCACCTCGACATTACATTTAATTCAAGGATTTCACCATTTATTTCTTTTTCCTTTTCCTTACACCAGTCGACTCAAATAACCACGTTATTCAAAGATATGACCTTCATTGATGTTTCCGTATTGAACTGAGATCACAGAGATGAGAAATCTATTAGGTTCAACCTTTTCAATACTAATCATGTGTTGATGTTACTAATAACTTTTATTTAACATGGTACCAGTTTCGACATTTAAAATGTCATCAACAGCATAATAATTAAATCTGGCGCAGTGACACATTGAAGTATGCATATAGTCTCTCACTATTCAAAGAATAAAAGAATGTTCTTTGATATGTAGTCTTTGAGCATCCGTTCAATAGAAGGCTCCTACAGGCTTCCAAAGTAAAGAGTCATTTAAAACACTCACACATGCTATGCGTCAACCAGAATGTCGAGAACTTATTGGAATCAATTGGTATGTAATTTATGCCTGATAACATTTTTACACTGATGTATATGCAATCAGTCAGTGTTAAAAGACATTAGTCTTGTGAGATATAAAATGTGATATGTGGTAGGTCTGGAGGGGAGAAGGCGGATGTGGGAAGGGGGGGGGGAGGGGGGAAGAAAAAGATCTTGTTAGGGGAGTAGTAGGTTTAAGGTCAGTCTTGTGAATAGTGTGGTGGGTTTTTTTAACGTGATAGGGTACTATGTATCACGCTGAATATTGACCTTCTATTCGGAAGTGAGAGACTATATGCATACTTCAATGTGTCACTGCGCCAGATTTATGGCGACGTTGGGATAGGAAGGGCCTAGGAATTGGAAGGAAGCGGCCGTGGCCTTAATTAAGGTACAGCCCCGGCATTTGCTTGGTGTGAAAATGGGAAACCACGGAAAACCATCTTCAGGGCTGCCGACAGTGGGGCTCGAACCCACTATCCCCCAATTACTGGATACTGGCCGCACTTAAGCGACTGCAGCTATCGAGCTCAGTGATTTAATTCTTATGCCGTTGCTCTTCTGTTATGGCAATTTATCTTAATACATGGTGTGAATGGATGGTTAAAGACTTTTAATGAACATATTTCAATGTGTATCCACAATAGTTTTGATTATTATGTCATTGCTTATATATTTGTGGTTTATTTTATGGCTGATGATGACATTTTAAATGTCAAAACCGGTCCCATGTTAAGTAAAAGTTATTAGTAACATCAACACGTAATTAGTATTGAATAGGTTGAACCTAATAGATTTCTCATCTCTGTCAAATAACCACCACGGAGGTTTCGCCAGGGGTCAGATCCCAAACTCACGTTTCAGAAAAGGAAAAATAACCTAATACGTATAACCTGTCCCAAAGACAGAACAAAAAGTGAACAAGAAATGGGAGGAAAATCAAACAAGTAACATTAAAGAAGGGATCACTTGCAAAATGTCATCAAGAAGCAAGATCAATACAGGTCAAATCATCTAGGTCACGCCCACTCGAATAAATGAAAATCAATCATCACCACCAAGGCTGCAGTTGCCATAGAAACGACAACACGCACATAAAGCCCAGAAGTGACCAATCACGAAATCAGAAATGACAATAGGATAAACCCAAAGAAGAAACTAAGTACAACAAGAAGTTAAATGCTTAAAGCAGCAATAAATAAAAATAAAGAAATACAAAAAGAATAGCACTTAATCCAAAACCCAAACAGAGATTTTGAGTCTCAGGCAAAATCTCACGTGGTCTCTATACCTTCAATAAATTAATACCTTTAAGTTGCTCAATACCATTAATGTTCAAATTAATGTCATCAGTACCATTTTTTTCAATTTCCCAATTTATAAATAATAATAATAATAATAATATATTATTACGAAGATGGATGTTGCAACATTACCAGCATACGATTTACAATCAAAACTCTTTAGGACGTATAAACTACGTTAATCGTAATAAAAAGCTTTACATCGTCGCCATAAGACCTATCTGTGTCGGTGCGACGTAAAGCCCCTAGCAAAAAAAAAAAAAAGCTTTACATTTTAGTCACAGTTAAAAAATTTAAGGGGACCGGAGATAGAACGAAGGCTATTGGCCGGTTTCTGGAACGACAGTTACCTGTAGATGCGTAGTTATCAGTGACTTAAGATGATATGTTCAAAATGAGTTTCCAAAACAACAGTTACCGTCTTCTTCACAGTTAACTGCGCAGTGACTGGTAACTGCAGCTAAAGCTGTGGTTACCTCTATGTTAGAACTGATTCCAACAAATACCGATGTGCAGCGCCATTTCATTACTGTTTCGTACAAGGTCTTGTATTAGTTTCGTATACATTAGTAAGTGATAATAATCTGATTATAATATATTCAGACATTCATTGTAGCGTGTACGTGCTTTCTTTTCTTTTCTACGTTACGGTAGATAGCCTGCGTTCATAGTATTGTAGGTGGTATTACGATACTAGTTCATATCAGCAAAATGGAATTATTATTATCTTCGTCTTCGTTGTAATCATCAAATTCTGTGTCGTTAGACAAAGAAGATTTGGCTGTTTTGGGTGCTCTACCAATGCCACGAGTGTTCAGGGCTTTGAAAAATCCATTCGATCACTTTAATGAAACCGAATTTCAGATGAGGTACAGGTTAAGAAAACAGACAGTGATAAGGTTAGAACATCAAATTGGTCAAAATATTAGACCTGAAACACACCGAAACCAGTCTGTAAGTTCATTAAATCAAATTCTGATTACCCTAATATTTCTAGCAACAGGAGCTTTCCAAATTTTGGTGATGACATTAACCTACATAAATCAACGACATGTCGCATATTGCAGAAGGTGCTCCCTCAAATTGCTGCTTTGCGGGACAAATTTATTTACATGCCAAGAAACCCAGTGGAAATTGCAGAAACGAAAAGAACCTTCCTTGCCATTTCTGGCTTTCCCTCTGTAATAGGATGCATTGATGGGACACACGTGAAGATTCAGTCTCCGGGTGGTGAAAATGCAGAACAGTATAGAAATAGAAAATCCTACTTTTCCTATAACGTTCAAGTAGTCTGCGATAAAAATCTGCGCATCATGGATATTGTTGCTCGCTGGCCAGGTTCAACCCATGACAGCACAATCTTCAGTGCATCTGCATTGAATCTCAGATTTGTTCGAGGAGAATTTCCAAACTCTTTTTTGCTTGCTGACAGTGCATACCAGCAGAAGAAATTCATTCTTACGCCGATTCTAAACCCTCAAAACAATGCGCAAGAACGATACAATTCAGCACATATACGAACAAGAAATTGCATTGAACGGTGCTTTGGAGTTCTTAAGAGACGTTTCCCTATCCTGGCTTTGCGATTTCGCACCAAACGACAAACAACTTTAACAGCAATAGTGGCAGCTGCTATATTACACAACTTAGCGATAGAAGAAAAAGAGGATATGCCGGTCATGGAAATGGATGCAGATTACGACGACCCAGTACCCACAGAAAACCTACCTGATAATGAGGGTAATTCTGTTCGTGCTGCAATTGTGGAAAGCATTTTCAGATAATGTAAATATGAAACATTTATATTCTAATATAAATTGATATATTAGACTATAGTTTATCACAAATTATAATGTATTGACATAGGCTAATTTTCAGATTAATATGACACGCAAAAAAGGAAAATAGTATTTGTTTTAGATTGTTCTTACATCATTTCAAATTGTTTTAATTTTATTTTGTAATCAATTTCCTTAATTTTAAATTCATATTCTTGTTTTTCCAACTCCTTAAGAGCACTCTTTTGAATGTCTAATATTTCACACTTTTTATTATGTTTTACTTCCTTCATTTCAAATTCCTTCTTTTTAATTATCGCAAGTTCTTCATCTATATCAGTTTTGGCTTTCTTTCTGTTTACAATGCTTTCACTGATGCTGTGGACATAATCTGATTTTCTTTTAGGTGCTGGTTTAGGCCTAGGGAGTGCTGGAGTCGACAACATTTCATTCACTACATGTACGTCCACCTTATCATTGGCTTCAGTCACTGATTCCACTTGGATGGTGTCATCTGTCCTAGCTGTTTCACTTACAACCTCCTCGGTACATAACGCCTCTACTGTAGACGTATCTTCGAATACGGGAACTGAATCATTAAACAAAAGAGAACTGGAATCAAATGGATTTTCATCTGGTTCAAATTGATCTTTCGGTGCACCTATAATCTTTAGATCTATTTCATCAGCCTTTGTTTCAGGAGTCCCACCACCAGTTAGTGAACACCCAATCTGAAATTAAAGAACATTCACCATTAATATTTACATTTATACTACATAATCAACATCTTAATTACTGGTGTGCATTTAATATAAGCCTGCTGAATAATAAATACAGATTTTTCATTGCTCTTTTAATTTTATATATCATTTAAAGGTGATGTGAGGTCTCATATACTCACACGAAATATAAAATATCTGGACTTCTTTAATTATAAATCTTGCAGGGAGCTGTAGTTTATGTTACCTTCTTATCGGTGTCAACACACTTCATACCCAAGGTCAGGGTTAGCTCACTACGATTAAAATTCTCAAGTGGACATCCAGAGCTCACGTCACCAGTTAGGAGAGTATTTTTGTCAATGCATGTTGCGTAGCCTGCGGAAGTAAAACATATCAAATGGCTGGTCCATTGCAGTTATTAAGATTACAAATCCTCAGTTCGGGGAGTATATTAGGGAACTACTATGAACAATATAGTGATAAGGCTAATTTCTTTCGGCTATTGTTGATTGCAGTTTGTAAGGCTTTCGTGTTGTTCAAGTTGCAGCCTGAAAGACCGGATAAAGTGGATTTCTTGAAGGGTTTGGGAGCTTATCAAGTAAAATTACATATAAAAGAAAAGTGCAAGTTGCCAGTTTGTTCGCAGTGTACTAAAAAAATTTGCACCAGTTACATCAAGAACGAATGAGTGTCACATCATCAGTGCGGGAATGATAGGTTCCAAAGTGTGCTACACATTTTCATTCATAGGATTATATTTGTTTACGCTCCTTTTGTTTTGAATCAGTGAAAAGTGATCTGTTTGGTAATTTGAAGAACATTTTTAGTGACGACAACAATCAAGGTGAAATTTACGAGGATGTCTACGTACTGTGAGTAACAAAGAAGGGAATATATATGTAATTTTTGCATTATTAGGTACTACATATATTCATATTATGAGAGATTATTACATACTGAATCCGATAAAATAATAGTAGTACTTGTATAAGATGCAGAATGTTTCTCATTGAACTCTATTTTTGTCACAAGTCTCAGAGACCTCACGTCACCAGTAAGATGATGTATCACTACTTACCCTGTCTTCGTTATTGTGCTTTCTTGCTTTCCTTTTCATAACGAAATACAGTTCTTTTAACTGTTTTGCACTCTGTCCTCCTGTCTGGCTGGATGCATTGAAGACTTTACATAAGTCCTCCCAAGAACTTTTTTTCTGAGCTGCTGTTGCCCCATCAGTCTTCTTATTCTCAATCACTTCTTTTCTTTGAAGAATGAGGTCTATTAACAAGTTCCTCTCGAAAGGACTGAAATTTTTTGCACGTTTAGAATTATCCGACATTTCCGTATTGTGTTGCACCAAATAGCTATCATTCACTGACTTCTTATAACCGCATTGCGATTGAGATGTCTGTGTACATGTTTGCCAACCAATTTTCATTCTAGAAAACTTCTGCTAGTAAAAGTAACTAGATATTACCAAAATAACCCTGAAACATTTGCGTAGAGACATCTATTGGAGGAAGAGAGATACTAAACATGACGGTAACTGTACTGTTTATTACCAGGGCTTATAAATCTTGATTTAAGTTTCCAGAAACTCATTAAAGTTAAGAGCGCAGTTAAAGTTACAAGGGCGTTTAGGTAACTCACAGGTAACTGTGGTGTACCAGAAACCGGCCATATGACTTTTTCCTTGAGATCCAAAAGATGCAAACAGTTCAGAATAGAAAACAAATATCCAGAAGTGCTATTTAACCAGTCCTGGGAGGAAGAATAAAATTAGAATCACGGTGAACTTACATGATGTCTTCAGCTTAGTAGTAACGCCTTGGCATCTGTAAGGCACTACTCACTCAGGTAAGATGAATGCAATAAGAATAAAGTAACAGGAGGACGCCTTCCAACAAACCAAAAAGTAAATGTTTCTGAGGGGAGAAAAGCCTTGTACCACCAGATTTTATTCCGGGTTCATAATGTAGGCCGAAGCCAGACACTTATGTGCCCACAAAACACATCTCACTCGCATCATGGCTGATTGTACACTCAACTCGGCAGGCTAGCTTACACCAAGCAGAAGACTGTCCAAGCATCTGCAAGCATTCTGATTGGTTGGAGAGGAAGCGAGCCCCAAGTTAGACTCAGGGCCCAAGAATATTACTCATGGCGAGTTAAATCCATAAGACATAAATATAAAACATAGCTCCTAGGGAGGAGAGTATGTAAATAAAAATTAGCAACGAGAAGTCCCACAGAAAACAGTTAAATCAAAGAAGGAATTAAATTCCAATAGACACAAATTTCTACAGCGATATTGCCGGTCCGAAAATATAGTGGGAGAGGCCCAAAATACGTCACTTAAGTGAAAGCATGCAAAAGATCTTTGGCAACATATTTGATGTCCACCTAAAAAAGTTCATTAAAAATCAGGTGTACACTAATTGTTACAATTCTTGTTTTATTTTCCACCTAAGTCAATACATAAATCACTAAATTGTGGTTAATGTCTAGTCCTTCCCAGCTATATTTTAATTTTATATTCTTCTTAATTATTGTTAACTAGTGGTAATATGTTATCGGTGTAAAATAATTTTAATGATCAAATTGTTTATATGAAAGTTCAATGTAAAGACTTAACCTTGAGATATTTGTTCAAATGAGGCTGGCGATGCTCGATATAACGAGCGAAATATGTCTCTGTTAGTGTTGCATTGTAATAAAAAGTCCTTCTAGAGACAATAAACATTTTTATGTATTGAATTAGGTGGAAAATAAAACATGAATTGTAACAATTAGTATTAAGTTCAATACAGGTAAGAAACATGAAAATAGTCTTATGCATCAGCTATACACTCCGAAGAGAGATTGATTTTTCTCTGCCATTTAGTAGGCCTAGAGTAAAACGCAACATCAAAATTGACAAGGCGGCAGCCAGATGGCATCAAATTAAAATGCCTGCACACTGTAGCTGAGGCCACATGTTGAGGATTATTATTATTATTATTATTATTATTATTATTATTATTATTATTATTATTATTATTTCTGGAATCAACTGAGAAGTCGCATGCTGATTCTAACTATCAAGGTTTTGCATCATCCCTTCGATCACAAGGTAGTTTGGAACATTGTTCTGGCTTTGATTAGTGTTACAAATGTTATCTTAAACTTTTTTATCTTTACCTCTTCAACATAGAGGGAACTAATGACTTAGGCTATTTTAGTTCCATAACCACTTTCGTAAAACTTGATTAGGCCCAGAAGAGCTGTCAATATTTATTCCTTTCATAGGCAGATAAACTTCTGCCTCACTAACAGGAGATTCGCCATTGACCTCATGGTTATCTTATCAGAACAATTGTAATCATCTAAACATTTGGGATTTTGAAAAGGATTCAAAAATACCTTCATTTCCTACGTTGCACCTTTTATTGTCAAAAGGATCAATAATATTCTGCTGCTTTCTTCCTTCTGTAATAACAATCGGTATTTGTTCTTTCTTGTGTGATCTTTCATCGTGACATATATTTATTTTTGCAGATAATCAGACTGTTCATTATTTGGGACCCAAACTTTCCTAGTCTGGTAATACTTCACAGCCAGTTGAGTAGGACATTTGCAATATGATGTGGCTTTGTGCAAAAATGAGAGATATTCATTTATTAGTATGCAAAATTGTGCACATCTTTACCTTGATATGTTAATATTAAAAGAATTTCTTTCCCATATTCTCCCACTTGACTGTCATCGTAGAGCAAAGATCGTGGCTCACCTGCTATGACCTCACTATACCTAGGATTTGGATATTTTAAAAAGATATTTTATGCCATAATACAGAAACATACATCAGTTATTTAATATTCAGTTGTTCCATTACACATATGGTTCATGGTGTGGGATACTGTAGTCACCTCCTAGTTCGTGAACCATGGGCAACGGCTGAGTTCCCTAGTAAGTGGTCCTGAGAGTCGGTATACCAGTTCCTATGGAATGGGAGTGGGCATCTCGGACATATTGTGAGTCATGGCCCACTTCGTGCTCAGACCGCTAGGACTATACAATCCACAGGTGGTCCTTAACCCGTTAGAGGAGAGATCCTCACTTGGACTATGTGCAAGGATGCTACCCTACTGCTTCATGAATTTACCGAGCTCAGAACATTTTAAGCAAGCCTCGGACCTATGGGAGTAACGGAGTCCCACTCCCATTTGGCAGGCGAGGGACTCCTTGGAAACAACTTGGTGAACGAAATGGAATTCGATGGGGAGCTATCCATATTAATGGGGCTTATGGAATGTGGAAGAAAGAAAGTAGAACTGGCTGAGTCGGCAAAGAGGATGCATCTGGATGTGCTAGGAGCAAGTGATATTTGGGTAAGGGGAGATAACGAGGAAGAGATAGGAGATTATACAGTGTACTTGACAGGTGTTAAAAAGGGAAGGACAGAGTATGGGGTAGGGCTGTTTATCAGGAATACCATTGCACGCAGCATTGTTTCTATTAGGCACGTACATGAGCGAATGATCTGGGTAGATTTGGCAGTTGGAGGAATTAGGACGAGAATTGTCTTGGTGTATTCACCATGTGAGGATGCAGATGAGGATGAAATTGACAAGTTTTATGAAGCATTGAGTGACATCGTAGTCAGGGTCAACAGCAAGGATAGGATAGTACTAATGGGCGATTTAAATGCGAGAGTTGGAAATAGAACTGAAGGATATGAAAGGGTGATTGGTAAATGTGGGGAAGATATAGAGGCTAATGGGAATGGGAAGCATTTGCTGGACTTCTGTGCTAGTATGGGTTTAGCAGTTACGAATACGTTCTTCAAGTATAAGGCTATTCACTGCTACACATGGGAAGCTATGGGTACCAGATCCATAAATAGACTATAAATCAACTTCGAATTCAGGAAGTCTGTTAGGAACGTATGGGTTTTTTTGGGGACTAATCGATGATACAGACCACTATCTGATCTGTAGTGAACTAAGTATCTCTACACCTAGGATGGAGAAAGTGCATCTGCAAATGATTAAGGATAGAAAATCTCCAGGATGAGGAAATTAGAAGTACATGGATATGATTAGTGAAAGTTTCGAACAGTGGACAGTAAGCAGGTTCAGGATATAGAAAGAGAATGGGTGGCATACAGGGATGCCGTAGCAGAAACAGCAAGGGAATGCCTAGCAACGACTGTGTGTAAAGATAGGGAAAAGCTAACATCTTGGTGGAACGATGTAGTGAGAGCAGCTTGTAAACGTAAAAAGAAGGCTTATCAGAAATGGCTGCAACAAGGGCCGATGCAGACAGGGAATTGTACATAGATGAAAGAAACAAAGCGAAACAAATAGTTGTTGAGTCCAAACAGAAGTCTTGGGAAGATTTTGGTAATAACCTGAGAAGGCTATGTCAAGCAGCAGGGAAACCTTTCTGTACAGTAATAAACAATCTTGGAGGGGAAAAGGAATTGAACAGTGTTTTGGGTAATTTAGATGAACTCATAATAGACCCCAGGGAAGCACTGGAGAGGTGGAGGGAATATTCTTAAAATCTCTTCAGCGTAAAAGGAATTCTTCCTGGTGGTGTTGAGAACAACCAAGCTCATGGGGAGGAGGAAAATGATGTTGGTGAAATTATGCTTGAGGAAGTGGAAAGGATGGTAAATATATTCCATTGTCATAAAGCAGCAGGAATAGATGAAATTAGACCTGAAATGGTGAAGTATAGTGGGAAGGCAGGGAAGAAATGGCTTCATAGAGTAGTAAGATTAGCATGGAGTGTTGGTAAGGTACCTTCAGATTTGATAAAAGCAGTAATTGCACCTGTCTATAAGCATTCGGGAAACTGGAGATGGTTTAGGAGGAGGAGGATTATGATGATGATACAAGCAAGGGAACAGGAAGGATTGCAACAACTGTCGAGATATATCAATGCTTAGTATACCAGGCAAAGGATTCACTGGCATCTTGGAAGGGAGGGTGCGATCAGTGTTTGAGAGGAAGTTGAATGAAAACCAATGTGATTTCAGACCACAGAGGGGCTGTCAGGCTCAGATTTTCAGTATGCGCCGGGTAATTGAAAAATGTTATGAGAGGAATAGACAGCTATGTTTATGTTTTGTAGATGTAGAGAAAGCATATGACAGGGCACCGAGGGAAGAGATGTTCGCCATACTCGGGGGCTATGGAATTAAAGGTAGATTATTAAAATCAATCAAAGGCATTTATATGTACAATTGGGCTTCAGTGAGAATTGATGGTAGAATGAGTTCTTGGTTCAGGGTACTTACAGGGGTTAGACAAGGCTATAATCTTTCAGCTTTGCTGTTCGTAGTTTACATGGATTATCTGCTGAAAGGTGTAAAGTGGCAGGGAGGGATTCAGTTAGGTGGAAATGTAGTAAGCAGTCTGGCGTATGCTGACGACTTGGTCTTAATGGCAGATTGTGCCGAAAGCCTGTAGTCTAATATCTTGGAACTTGAAAATAGGTGCAACGAGTATGGTATAAAAATTAGCCTTTCGAAGACTAAATTGATGTCAGTAGGTAAGAAATTCAACAGAATTGAATGTCAGATTGGTGATACAAAGATGGAACAGGCAAATAATTTCAAGTATTTAGGTTGTGTATTTTCCCAGGATTGTAATATAGTAAGTGAGATTGAATCAAGGTGCAGTAAAGCTAATGCAGTGAGTTTGTAGTTGCGATCAACAGTATTCTGTAAGAAGGAAGTCAACTCCCGGACGAAACTATCTTTACATCGGTATGTTTTCAGACTAACTTTACTTTACGGGAGCGAAAGCTGGGTGGACTCAGGATATGTTATTCATAAGTTAGAAGTAACAGACAAGAATGTAGCGGGAATGATTGTTGGTACAAACAGGTGGGATCAATGGCAGGAGGGTACTTGGAATGAGGAGATAAAGGGTTAGTTAGGATTGAACTCGTTGGATGAAGCTGTACACATAAACCGGCTTTGGTGGTGGGGTCATGTGAGGCTAATAGAGGAGGATAGGTTACCTTGGAGAATAATGGACTCTGTTATGGAAGGTAAGAGAAGTAGAGGGAGACCAAGACGATGATGATGATTAGACTCAGTTTCTAACGATTTAAAGATAAGAGGTACAGAACGAAATGAAGCCACAGCACTAATTGCAAATAGAAGATATTGGCAACGTTTGGTAAATTCACAGAGGCTTGCAGACTGAACGCTGAAGGGCATAACCGTCTATTATGTTATTGTATGTATGGCCATTACATATCTCACATCAGAATGCTTTGTCACATTTTCTCTCTTCGTTTTTTCTTTTAACTATTTTCTCCTCAAATAGGTAGTTTGTGGAAATAGTGCATTACGATGATAACTGCTGCATCATTTAAATATTCCAAGTACTTAAATGATTATTATAAAGTTTAATGATTACGTTTTGGGATTTATTTAATTTTTTATTTATTTCTGTTGAAGATGGAAGAAGATGGAAGATCATGATGTGATAGTAGAATGTGCCAAGTTCGCTCTGGAATCAACTGAGAAGTCTCATGATGATTCTAATTATCAAGGTCTTGCATCATCTCTTCGATCACGAGGTAGTTTGGAACATTCTTCTGGCTTTGGTTAGTGTTACGATTCTTATCTTAAATTTTATGTTATCCTTACTTCTTCAATGTAGAGGAAGATTACATCTGATAGGAGTGATTTTGTATAACACAATTGTTTCATTCCTTATACTCAAATTGTATCACCAATGTGTATGTTATCCATGGACAGATCTTCGTACCAGGCCTGTCAAATGTTTGTCAATCAATATTTATATTATCTTCACTCATAGGTAACATGTTTTATGCATATTTATCATGTTATTTTACCTCCAGTTATGTTTTGGAATTAATGGTATTAAAAATGTTCTAGAATATTTTAAGGTATAAACATCAAATAACTTTCCATTGGGAAAACAAGAAAAAATAGTGTTTTGTTGTACCCCTACAGCTTAGCATAATGAGCTGAAAGATTTGTTGAAATTAATAGATTCGTCCTATTTCAAATTTTGATTGACTCTGTTCTTCCATGTTTTTGGTTGTGAAATGAGTATTGGTGCAGTCAGTTGGCATTTAATAGTACTTGAATGTAAGATTCCCATTCTAGAACATTTGATGTATTAGAGGACTTCCAGGCCAACTTTCCACACTGTAGTAACTATTAGAATTGGTGGGAGCGGTAACTGCGATACGTATCCGAGTAAGCATGTTCTTCAGCAGTTTACATTTTCACACTGTCACTGCTTTGTAAATATGTTTTATATGACAAAGTAGCCCAATCTTGGCATGAAGCATACGTGCATACAGATCACATGGAATGGCCGGTGAAGGGTGGGGCTGAGCTTGACTGTGCTTCTATGCTTGTCACTTAGCCTCTTCATGTGTACATTGTTCCTCTTCAAATGTAATAACTGATGTAGAAACAGTGTGGTGCCGAAGTGTACGATTCTCAGCAAGCATATCCCAAGATTGAGTGTTAATTCCAGGTCTTTTCATAAGCTCACCAGACAAAAAATTAGTCATCCTAGTGCTTATGCACAGACGGAATGTTAAGCCTGTACAGATGGCGCAGCGAACGTGTCCCTTGCTTAACTGCACGCACACTGCCTCTAAGTAAGCATAAGGCAGTAGCGATCAGTGAGATGTTTCAAGCAGACAGTGTACATTAACGTGGGTAGTTGGAAGGATATAACACAGCGGCAGAAAGGGGCAATTATGTTTAGCTGTGCCCATGGCCATACAGTGCGTGAAGTTGCTGGTTTTGTTGGTGCTTCGCAGTGGACTGTTCAGCATATCTGCAAGCAGTAATGTACTACATGTGGCCACAAAACATGACATTAGAATTGTGGTCGGAAAAAGAGGGACCGGAGACGCATTTCACGGCTTGCGTATCAAAATCGCTTCAAAATCCGGCATGAATTGCTGCAGTCAGTGAATGAAGGTCCGTCCCTACCCGTTAACGTGCAAACTTCGCAATGGGAACTGCATGCAGTGAACATTTGGAGTTCATCACCTCTCGAGAGGCCATTTGCTCACACAAGCTCACAAAACTGTGCATATTATTTGGGGTATAAATCATCGAATGTGGACAGAGTGTAATGTGGCCTGACGAATCATGTTTTTGCCTATATTCCAATGACGCTCGTCATGTGCACCAAGGGCGAAATGAAACATTTTATCCTGGGTATGTGCAAGGTCAGGTTCAAGCCGGAGGTGGGTCTGTGATGTTGTGGGGGTGTTTTCCAAATCATGATTTGGGCCCACTCACTGAGGTGACCACTAACATGAACCAGCATGTTTATTTAAACAAACTGGATGATCAGGTGTTGCCTTTCAGGCAATATCAGCATGATAAGTATGCTATTGATATCCCGATTTTTCAAGGTTTCAAGTTTTTTCAAATTTCATCGGGGTGGCCGCATATGTGACTGGTTTTATGAACACTTCCCCACCCTATTACATCTCGATTGACCTGCAAAATCACCTGACTTGAACCCCATTGAAAATCTGTGGAACATGTTGGGACAGTAAGTAAAATGTCAACATCAGTATGCCTGCACTTTGGTGAAATCTTGAGATCAAATCCTCAATGAGTGACCGAACTTGAATATGACATACCTGCACAACCTTGTAGATTCACTTCCTAACTGAATCCAGGCGGTTATCAAGTTCAGAGTTGACGTTACACGGTATTAAATGATGCTTGTTATGATTTCTCCAGGGGTGACTAATCTTTTGTCCGGTGAACTTAGTATGCTTTAGCTGATCCTTGAAATGCCTCAAAGGGGCTCTGTGATATCTTGTGCGGGAGCAGAGTTCACCATACAGGAGTTGACGAGGAAGCCTGGTATCACTCATGCGACGGACGTGCCCTATCCATATGAGATGGTAGCCTCAATGCTTATTCCATTATTGCATTAGCTTTCTCAAGAACAGCAAGGTTGGTAACATGGTTCTCAAATTTGATGTTCTAAGTTTTTGCAGATGAAAGCGCTTTTGCTTTTTGATATCTTGACAGTAGAGCGTCCAAGTTTCACAACTGTAAAGCAGTATTGATGTGACAATAGCATGGTAAATCATGATGTTGGTATGCACTGTAAGGTACTTATTCATGAAGACATGACTGCATAAACGTCTAAATGCTCAGTGGGCAGCACCAATTCTCCTATCCACATCTTGTGAGCAGTTAGCATTTGTTGAGAGGATACTTCCTAGATATAAAAAGTGTTCGACCTGCTCCAATGTAGTATTTACATTTGGCCCAGGTTTAGCCCAGTTGCAGGCTGTGCAAGTACTTCAGAGAAACCAAAATGATCGCATGCACTCTTGAAGCAATTGACTGACTTCTCAGGTGTTAGAGCAGAATCATCTGCATATTGCAATTCTGTAATGGAGGTAATCTTACTAAGCTTTTGGGAGCGAAGTCTAACCACATTGAACAGTCCTCCATTGAAGCGAGATCTGACCTTTACACCTTGGTTGCCTTTAGATGTTCCATATAGCATGGTAAAAAGCATAGTGTGTTGGAGCAAGCAGTTAAATGGACATCGAATGCTTTTCATGATATAACTATTTTAGTTCTTAATGCTCTTTATCATTTTGGTCCCAGTCCACTGTCATAACATACATAAACCTAATCATAAATGAAAATACTGTTTCAGATAACTTGTTACTGCAGTCAGGCAAGAGCTCTAGTTTCATGTCAACTACTTTGCCAGGAGAACAGGATTTCTGGAGCCCAAGTATCCATTCTGGTCTCTCTACTCCTCCTCCTCAGGAATCTGCTCCTACATCTATTCCTCAAACACCAAACTCCCAGGTGAGTCCTACTATCAAGGAGCTATCTTACAATATGATAAATTATAAGCTTGCAAAATATTTTCTGCTGAACTATCCAAGACCAGCTACAACTGTCAGACCTGAATGCATACATTATATTTGGTTTATATCACACGCGTCCAAACGGTAGAGATTATCTTGTTGCTTGAATTTGCAATTTCAGTATCTGTTCTTATCTATGTATTATCCATGAATATTATCATTTTATTATTATTATTATTATTATTATTATTATTATTATTATTATTATTATTATTATTATTAGATCCCATTGGGTCACTTTAATCAACCCTTTGGTTTGTCAATTTCTTGGTAGGAACTGCCTGAGCCTTGTGGTCCTCCCAGTACTTCTTCATATGTGTTGATATTCTTGCCCTTTCTTGTGTAGAGAATATTCTAGTTGGGATTTTCTTCTTTGTGAGTGGAAAGTGGAAAGTCATAGTTTTAAGTGTTGCTTACTTTTTTCTTACCCATAGTGTCATCCAGTGTAAGGCCAGTTTCTTTCAAATCCTCCCTAATTTCTTTTATCCATCTGCATCCAGTTGTGATATGTTTGAAGCAAGATTGTACTGCACTAGCTGTTTCAGAAGTTGTGAATCTGGCATTCTCAGGATGTGGCCAAAGTACCCTAGTCTTGTCTTGCGCATTGTATCAGTAATAGGTTCGAAGTTCTGATATACAACGTTGTTAGGTACTATTCGCCATTGTCCATCTTTTTGGTATACAAGTTCTTCCAATTCATCTTTTGATCTGCTGTAATCTGTCAGATTTGGATTGTTCGTTTAGATGGAATAATGTTTCTGCGGCATATGTGGCTTCTGGCTTTATGACTTTACTGTAATGTTTGATTTTTGCATTAATGGATAAGCATTTCTTTTTTAACGTTTCCCATGTTAATTTATGTGCTGTAGATAACTTGTTTGCCCTTACCTGAACTGAAGGTTTTTCATTTAAATTATTTGTTAATAACTCGCCTAGATATTTGAATTGTGTTACAGTTTTAATCTTAATACCATTTATATGTATTTCTTTTAATGCTGTTGGTGTTTGGAGCATAATTTCTGTTTTCTCAAATGATATTTTAAAACCAGTTTTATTTGCAATGGTGTGAAGCTCTGATATTTGAGTTCTTGCTTCATCTAAATCTTTGGTTAGTAACGCTATGTCATCTGCAAAACCAAGGCAGTTTGTTTGGATTTTCCTGCCTGTTTTAATATTTGGAGGGCATTTCCTAAACTATTCTTGCATTACCCTAGAGCACAATTAAATCGTAATGGTGATAAGCCATCACCCCGCCATAACCCAATAGTTACTTCAAATGGGTGTAATGATTCGCCTCTGAACTTTACTTTTGATTTGGTCTGTGAAGAGTTAATTTTATCATATTTATTAATTTGGGATGTAATCCCATGTGTCGTAACATTTTTAATAAAGATTTCCTGTGAATACAATCATAGGCCTTTTTGAAGTCGATAAATGTTATCACCATATCTCTACTTCATTTTCTGTTGTAATCCATTATCAGTTTGAGGCTCGTAATTTGGTCAAGGCAAATCCTCCTGCTTGATATTCTCCTAGTTCATTGTCAAATTGTAATTTAATTCTATTGAGAATAATTCTAGAGAAATTTTTTTAAGTAATGTCCAGGAGTGAAATCCCTCGGTAGTTACTGGGTCTGTTTTGTCCCCTTTTTTTATGTAGTGGATGGATGATGGCTGTTGTCCAATGTTCTGAGAATTTTTCTGTAAACCAGATGTTGACTAGTTCTTGCTGAAGGGCAGTTATTGCTGAACTTCCACCATATTTCCAAATTTCGGGAAAGGTCTGATCTTCTCCAGTTAGCTGGAAAATTTATAATGTCCAATAACGGACCATTTATATTGGCTTTAAAATTCTTTACATCATTCAGTGCTGTGTAAACTTCCTTTATTGTAGGAGGGTTTATATTCTCTGTTGGGGTTGTTATCGGTGTATTGACATCTGAGTGAAGGAATTCTGTTAGTTCTTCACAATTTACGAGCGTTTTGAAATATTTAGTTAAGATTTGTCCATTGTCTTGGTGGTTGTGGGCTAATTCACCATTTCCATCTTGTAATAATAAATTTGGGGCTTCATACTTAGCCAAATGTTTTTTAAAAATTTTGTAATAATTCCATGAATGTGATATTTTGAATTCTTCTTCAGTTGAGTTCAGAGTTTCTTTAAGATACTGTCTTTTTATTCTTCTCAAGGTTTTAGTTGTATCTTTCTGCTGTTAAACTAAATTTTGGAAAGATGCTTCAGATTTTTGGGACTGGTGCAATAACCACGCTTTGTGTCTTTTCCCAGTCGTATCACCACATTCATTATTCCACCACTGATGTTTTTTAAGAGGCATTATTGGGACCATTCTTCTGCAATTTGCAGTTATTATTATTCCTCAAATGATTGAGTTTGCCATACTGACAAAGAATATCACACAATATAAATTTAGTACCTAATCTAATTACAATACAGAATAGAAGATAAACAATAATTTTAATGATAATTGTTGAGAAAACCTTCCTTAGTGACAAAGAAGAAACAAATAAAATACTTCAATTGATTTAATTAAGTCGATGGAGCATAGAAGTGATGCCTCAAGATCGATGTCGAGGCTATCAATGTATGTACGCTCCAGCAAACAATAGTCTCATTTGGCACACCAAAGCGTCGTTAAGTAGGTGACCAGTAGTATAGGAATGGTGCCACTTGCACGCAGCATGAGCCCTATGACTTCGATGTCCTCCAGGTTATATTTATTGAGGTAATAGGGAATGGTTGGTGAATATATCATCTTTCTTTCTTTCTTTCTTTCTTTCTTTCTTTCTTTCTTTCTTTCTTCGTCGACTTCAGCTGCCTGTTGTGCATGTGATTCAAATCTGATTATCACCATGTAGAAATAATGAAATATCCACCTATTCAATACTCTGTACAGTAAAACCTTGATGCATTATTTTTCCAGGGGGAGGGGGAAAATGATGATGGTTGCAGGAAGTCGATAAAAGCAGATAACAAAAAAAAAAGGGGGGGGGGTGTGAAGCAATGTAATGTAAAACTGCATTGCAGAGGTATGTTGTATTGAAAAGGTGGAATTGTAAATTTTATTTAAAAATACAGTGAAACCTCGTTACTACGTTTCTGCAGGGGACGATGGAAGAAATCGAATATATCATTAAAAACTTTTCAACAGGGATATGGTATCACTTAACACATTAGTGTGTGTGTGTGTAGTGTTTAAGGAGATAAAGAAGAGCACTAAAAAGTGTGAAAAAGTCGAGATAACAAATATCAATAATTCTCTACTAGAACCTGTAAAGGTAACAAGAGACTATTAAAAGATGTGAAAAACACAGAAGAACAGATATGACATTCTTTTGCCCTTAAGCTGATAGAAGTAGCTACAGTACCTACAATTATAGCAAATCACTTTTTTACTAAAACATTATTTGTATAATGAATTGTTAGTTGAAGCCTTAGATTTCCGACCAGTGGGTAATTAAAGACTGTTTCCTAGTCACTTCGTTCGAGCATGAATTTCTCGGGAGGTTATACTCGCCATGCACGATTAAGCGCTTTTGGCCACCATCTTGAATACGAAACTTCGGCAGTACTCAGCATTGGTTCGGGCAGACTCGCAGGTTAATAATAATACTGTGCCAACTTTCAGACTGGACTAGCAGTTTGTATTTTTGTATGAATGGTTCATCGCTTTCCCATTGCCTGCATCTTTACATAACTTTAATGGGATTGGCCTACAGTATGTGGAAGCCTTATTACTTAACGGCACCTACAAATGACCTGTCGAAGATCTGTTATTGCTGCACTGTAGACTCGTGTGTTTTAACTTCAGTCATACCACACTGATTTAAATCATCTTATCACAAGAACAGTTATTGGCATTACCTTAATAAATGTAAACATAGTACAGTACATAATAATGACTATATACAGAACACATGGCTTTTGTCACTGTCCACATTATACTGACATTTAATAAAACCAACGTACGCCTCTAGATCACGAAGTTCACTGTACAGGTGTTTAAAAAGTTTTTTTGCACTATGGACTTATTTTAACCTTAGTCATACCGCACCGATTTAAATCACCTGACCACAAGAACAGTTATTGGGAATACCTTATGTAAACATAGTACAATAGATAATAATATACAGAACACACAGCTTTTGTCACTCCCCACATTATACTGGCATTTCGGAAAAAAATTCAGCGTAGCCTATTGACCATGAAGTTCAGTGTATAGGCGTTTAAAAAGTTTTTGCAAGGAGAAATAACACTGTGGTCTGCAGATTCATATCACTTCATCACATTAACATTTATTGACAGTATAGTACTGTAATTAAAAAGAAAAAATAACTATATACAGAACACTTGGTGTTACAACTCTGTCCACAGCGAACAGATGTTTCAGAAACATAAAACACAACGTAGGCTCTTAAGTCACAAATTTGTCTTACTGACATTTAAAAAACATATCCAATGTGGTTTGTTTTCTGCTTCTTTTTCCCAAAGTATACAGGGTCGAGTCTGATTGACAGGATGTTCATGACATTTTCGTCAACCTCGAAACTGGACACAAAGCTTATGACTATTTCCATCGCTTCCAATGCCTTTGCTAGGGTAAGAGTGGCGGTGGCTTCTTCTTTTTCTTCTACCTCCACATGCTCTTCAAAAACATTGCTGATTTTCTGAGGCTGACAAATAGCAACATCATTGTCACATTTTACATACCAGCGAAATTCCTCAGGCTCTTCGGTGACTTCTAAGAAATTTTCTGCTCTATTGACAGTTTCATTTTCCACTTGAAATCCTGCCTTATGGAAGCAGTTACTTATCATAGTTTGATTAACAGAGTCCTAAGAACATTTCAGAAAGGCATAGCATCTAGGATCATGATCTTCTTCATACGAGCACTGTCGATGTTTGCCGACCTTTTCTGTACCGGCATTTTGCGGTACTTCTTTTTCACACAGTGAATAATACCCTGATCGAAGGGCTGTAGTTGGCTTGTGCAATTTGCTGGGAGAAATACCACCTTTACATTCCTCGTAGATATATTTACAGGATGAGCAGCACACCAATTGATTAACAGTAATATTTTATGATTTTTGGTCCCCATTTTAGCATTGAGTGCGTGCAAAAAATTTTCAAAAGGGGACGATGTCATCTAAGCATTGCCATTGGCTTTATATTGGCACGGCAAGCTCCGAACATTTTTGAAATATTGAAGCTTTATGGCTTTGCCGATGACAAGTGATGGCAACTTTTCTGTGCCACTCTCGTTGCAGCATAGCAGGACAGTTAATCTCTCCTTGCTTAGCTTCCCACCACAGCAGGTCTCCTCTCTGTATGCGAGTTCTGTCGAGAAGTAGGCTAAAAAAGAGTCCCATTTCGTCAGCATTGAAGACTTCATTGGAATCGTAATCTTTCAGCAGTGACGGAAGTGTAACTGTAGTCCCGTTTCCACAGTCTCGCCATCAATACTGGCTGCTTCTCCTCTCACACATTTGTAAACTAGACCATGTCTATTTTTAAAACGCTCAATCCATCCGTTGGAAACAGCAAAGTTTGTCAGTCCGATTTTGTTGGCAATGTAAGTTGCTTTTTCACGAAGTATAGTTCCATCTACTGGGATATTTACAGCTCGTCAGCTTGTGCTTGGTTGAACCACTTCAAAATCATTCTTTCCAACTTAGGAAACTTTCCTTTGCGCACTTGTTTTCTTTTTCCATTTCTGTTTTGCTTATACGCATTTTCAATTTTGTCTCGGTTTATCACAATTGTGTTCAAAGTAGAAGATGCTTGTTTTAACGTTTGTACCAACTTTACGTGCTTAAGATGTGAATTCCTATCGACTTCCTGAAGGATTTTAATTTTTTCTTCATTAGTGAGTGGTTTCACGACCCTTTTCTTATCCATAGCCAGGTTATCACAAGACAGATACCATATGTACCATGTTACTGAACTTCTCAAATTATTCTATTAGTCCATTAAGTAGACTGTCAAGCAGCAAATAATCACTTCACTTCTTCCTTTTACCACTCAACACAATAAATTTCTACCTTCTGATTGGAATGCAAAATAGGCTACAAGCACAATCAAGCGGACTGGGTTATTCAGCAATCTCACTGACAGCAAAAACCTTTCCATAGAACAAAAAATAAACCACTTTTTCCTTTGAGAAAATCAAATGATCATAGATATGTCTCTCAGTCCTGACAATGCACCAATGGCTGCACGGTTGCTACGAAGTTACATTTCCGTTACACATTTTGTGGCGGTAACTTCCATGATGCATAATTTCGGATAACTCAAGCCGTATATGTCAACAGGACAGCTTTGGGGGAAAAAATGCGTGAAAATTGGATTCAGCGCTTCTAGCTGCAGTGGAATCTATTACTATGCTTGAACTTAGCACTGTCCTGTCTTGTTCTAGTGTAAAGTCTTTGCTGCCAATCAGTGACTTAAAACTCAACTTTACCGAAGCTAACAGCTTGCCCCTCAAAGTTGCAATCTACTCCGTGTTCGAGAATTCAAGGTCATTTCCTCTTATCGCGCAACTTTCTCTGACCGATCCGTGGCGAGGGCTCTTATCTCTGTTGGAAATCACATTCCGTACACAAGTGATGACAAAGAACATTTTCAGGTCTGGGAAATATACGATCGTACTAAGCGGTAAAGGCGAAAAATCATGACGTGTTAAGTAAGGTATTTTGTATGCAGATTTAACACGATGGGCCTCGGTACTTTAAATTTACGACGTGCTAAGCGGGAAAACATGTTAATGCGGAACGTACTAATGAGGTTTAACTGTATATGTGTAGGCACCCTGTAACGGATTAAAAAGTACCCGGCACATGCCGTGATGATTTTAAACTGCAAGATTTTCTTTTCAATGAAGATGGCAGCCATAGCCAGCCAATAGAAACACAGAAAATGGTGGCAAGTTTGAGGTTTACAGTGCCTCTGTTTTACTTCTTGTAAATAAGAATACTTCTGGGGCTTGGTTAGTAGGTCGAGGAGAAGCTGTGGTGCCAGGGGCTTGTAGTGAGGTTGAATAAGCCGCGAACAGTACTCCAACCTACAAGATCCTTGCTCAAGACTAGCAACACTGAATCGCTCATGCATTCTCATGGAACAGGTTGCTGCTATTCTGTGCTAGAGTATTGAGCTGTCGTTTTAAATTCAAAAAGCTTTTGTGTATATTTTTCTTGCATACGATTGTGGTTAAGGACAAATATATTTTGAAGATTGATGCAATAAAACAATAGTTCGAGGAACAATAAATGCGGGGAAATTTAACATTGGTTTATATGGAACATTTCTGCGACCGAATATCTTGAACGATACATACAGGAAAATGACAGTTCCAGGGAAAGTGCATTGAGGTGCTACTGTATTATAATCTCAAAGATTAAAATGTAAAATGTAGGCCATCATCAGCACATAGGGACATACTGTACAATAGTTTATGAATTTGTTGGATGAGCATATCTAATAGTAATTAATGCAGATATTCTTAAAATGCAATGTCTTAAAATCTATGGCCGAGACAAACACAGTTAAGAATGGTGAAGGTACCATAATATTAAAATATAAGCTTGTGTTGCTCCACATGTTTTGGTTCTGAGAGTGACTGTAGTTAAGTTGTCAATTTCTTTGTTGTCCTATTGTTAACACATGGGTGACGGGCCCCGAGAAATCTCGGTTTTATTCACGACATTGTTATCGGTCTTCCTGTGACATCTCTTGACCATATCTTGAACTATTTCGGCCGCGCACATTGAGTAGAATAAATCGTAGATGTATATCTGCCACTTTTCTTTTATTCACGGCCTCTTTTATTCTTTGATTTAGTTTCGAAACGTCGACTTTCTTCCTGTCGGTTCAGTCAATGACAAGATGGAGCGCCCGCGGAATACGGTGTTAGCTGACGACGATATTTTAGAAGAATTATATGCCGATGATCGTTTAAATGGAAATAGTCTAATGAATTAGTGGAAACTGAATGGAAGAGTGATAGTGTACTTATTTATTCAAGTGATTCTGACGACGACAACGATGTAATCATTAATGATGTGTTAGGAATTGACGCTGAAGATGGTTTTGTAAAAGCAGATCGACTACTACTAAGGGTATTGGAGAGTACCCATACCAACTTTAAAGATAAAATATTGACTGGTTTAATATTTATGTACATTTTTATAATCAAGTGCACCCTAGTATGCTTAGTAGAAAAATGTCCGGTCCACGGGGTATGTGACAAGCTCGAGCATCCGGTCAGCAATATGTTAATATGGTTTAATAGTACCTGCTAGTTGGTGATCTTGATATAGACAACACCTCCGAATTTAGGTGTAATGGGCCTAAGAATGAAAAAAGTTTTAATTAAATAATAGAAACTGTAAAAAATGGTGGATTGTGTGGTATGATATCTGTCTACTCGCCTCGTGGGCCGGTGGAACGTCGTATACATGGAGCTGGTGTGTATTGTTGCTCGACACTGACTAAATATAGAGAGCGGAATTGTGATCGGAAATTTCTTCTAATTGAATGTTAACTTTCTGGGATATTGCGTTCAGGTTGTAATTGTTTTTTTTTTTTTTTTTTTTTTTTTTTTTTTTTTTTTTTTTTTATCTATTTTGATGTAAATATTTTTATAATAATTCAATAGTTTACTTTTGTTGGTTCGGTGAAAAATCCGGTGATGAAAATGAGTGTCCATAGTCAGGCATATGTTAGTTCACTGCTGAAAGAATCTTAAAGCCTTACTTAAGAACATTGGTTTACTTGAAATAATCAGGAAACTAACAAGTTAATAAGTATAAATCCTCAACTACCTGTAGCGGGGACCCTACCAAAATTTCATAAAACAGACATTCCAGTTAGACCAATACTCAACTTTAGACCAAGTCCTGTTTATAAATTAGCACAGTTTGTTCAAAAAATAATTAAAAAGCTATAGGTTTCAAGCAAGCAATGCAGATAAAAATACATTAGATTTCTGCAAGTCTACAAAATCTCTAAAATTGAACCACATCATAGGTTGGTTTCATTTGACATAAAAATATGTATCCAAGTATACCGGTTAAACACAGTTTCGATCAGTAAGAATAACATGAAACGGCACAGTAAACTGTCATTGAGATAGACGAGTTCATCAAATTATGATAATTTGCATTTAATAACAACTATTTCCTTTTTAATAATATAATTTATTTACAACAGGGACTACTTGTGGGCTCTCCAGCATTGGATGTAATGGCTGAAATTTATCATGACCATCTAGAATATAATGTAATAACTAAAATAGATGACATCTGTTTATGGACAAGATTTGTTGACAACATCTTCGCCATTATGTAGAAGAGAGCAACACTGTTGGGCAATTACCGTATTTCTCCGAATCCAAGATGACCCTGAATGCAAGACAACCTCCACTTTTTCCTTCAAAAAAGTAAAACAGGCTTAAATGCTGTGTGAAATTTTATTTATAACAAATTTCAAATATAATATGAGAAATAAAATAAACACACACAAGTATCATGTAAATCCTACCTACTTCCCTAATCATTTTCATTAGAGTTATTTGATACTGTCTTTGAAAGTTCAGGAATTCATATTCACGAGCCTGCATTCATATTGCATCTCACGTTATGGCCATTCCCACAATGCATTTCTCATGCAATTACCTTTAGACTTCTTTAACGCGTCCTTGTTGCGGGCCACTGAATGCCTTTCTTCTAGGGTGCGCTATTTTAGACTACCTTTGTCTTCACACCAACACTGAACATTGGCCTTTGTTGTGCCTTTTTGTGGCTGCACAATTATTTATTTCCGCATGTATAATAACCATAAATTGGTATCGTAATATCGAAGGGAACCTGTTGAAAATTTGCCGGCAATACTTGTTCCATGTGTCTCTACAATACGATAATCCATTACAAAAGTATTCCTGTTGTCTATAAAACTATTACTAAGCATCAGGAACAACCGGCAACCATTATCGATCTACACAGTATGATAACATTGAAGGTGAACGAATTGTGTGCACCGTGGTTTGGCCATGTTGGCCTCGTGTTTTATGCGCACATACCTCACAATTTCATCTTCGACTTCTGTAAAGCTTCCTTGTTGCCATTGAATGCATTTTTTGTACAATACAGGTACAGTACGCTTTTTTTTAACTATCTTTGGCTTCATACTAACACCGTACATAGGTTATAATTATACTGTATTCTCTTGCAGTTGCACAATTGTTCTTCATGTCCACATATTTAATAACCGTTAACTTAAAATTGGCATCACAATATCGACGAGAACCTGTTGAAAATTTGCCGGCAATACCTGTTCCCTTACTACGATGAATCATGAAAATATTCCTGCTGTTTATAAAAAGGTTACTTATACTAAGTATCAGGTACAGTAGATGCGTTATAACTCTGTCGTGGAGTAACCGTGGCCTTTCTAAGAATTCTAAGGGTCGCATACGTGCTATTCCAATTCATATGACATTTCATGTGCAGCTGCGGCTAGGAAGTACATTATCTTGCAATTAGCTCAAGAGAGTAGACTTGATGTTTTGATGCCATTCTAAGGATTCGTAGAGGTTAGTAGAATGTCATTCTGTCTATTTTCCGAGAACCAGTGATGTTATACAGAGGCACTGTACAATCGACTGCCACGGCTAGCCATGTTTAATGAAGATACAGACCTTGAAGTTATTTTTGTGTGCATGCATGCGGGGGACGATGGGAAGCAGCGTTGTTACTGTGGTAGCTGTGCCAGTGGTGTTCGATACTGTTTCGTCGCGAATGCAAAACAGCCCTTAATATTTCACATGAAATTCTGAGAAAATGGAACGTCTTGGATTCGGGGAAGTACGGTAATTTTGAATCAATTGAATGCTTTAAATCCTTTTATAAAATATACAGTGGAAATAGTCTAATAGATCCTTAAACTATCTTGATTTGACAATAACTATGAATGACGACCATCTTTCATATAATATTTACAGAAAGCCTACTCAAACTATCATCACAATAAAGAAAGATTTGGTAACCCTTATTCGTTCAAGTTTAAAAACTTCATGTTTATTCCGTATTGAACCAAGAATCTAATGGAAACGAGAGAGGTCCACCTATGTAATAGATAAGAAAAATGTTCCACCGATCAATACATTTATTGTGGATGAATTACTACACTAGTACCGGTTTCGACCTATCTTGGCCATCATCAGCTAGCACACAAATTTACAGTCATTAGATGAATTACAAAGAAGTTACTTAAGAGCATCCGGATGTCTGATAAAAAATGGAAGTAAAATATATTGCAGTATGTTGCGTTAAAATGGCTCTAATTAAAAGTAGTGATGGTTAGAATAAACTAAAACCTATTGATTGAGCATGGACATGAGTACATAAACACATTAAAATATATATGCCACATCATAAGACACTAAAAATATATAGCACATTAAACACATTAAAACATGGTATATTTTAAAAATGTCTATTAAAATTTGAGTTTATGTTGCGTTGCATTCATCCTTCAATCCTCTTGTAGTTCTTGTGTTGATTAAGTTGAATATCGAGAATGTTCTATAGTTCTATAGAAGCACAACCTGAAAATAGCATTCAAAACCACACACAACAGCACCAACACTATACACAACACCAAAACAGTCAATAATAATAATAAGTACAACCAATCAGGTGTCTACCGCATCAAGTGTAACAACTGTGACACAAGCTACATTGGACATACAGGTAGAAACTTCACCGTCCGTTATAATGAACATGTAAATGCAGTAAAGCACAACCATTTCTCATCAATAGGCCAACATGTAGAAGAGTCTAAGCACAACTTCACAGACATCAATAATGACATGATGATATTAAACATAAACTCGAAGGGCCCCTTGCTCAACATAACCGAAGATTTCTTTATTACTTTGGATCAATACGCTAACCCCAATCATAACATTAACGACATTAGAGAGAAAACCAGTATCATTTTTGACAAAGTCATTCCTGCAATAAAAAACGACTATCTCAAATTAGTAAACACACGTCATAACAAACCAACGAATGACAAACCTAACCCCGCCCCTACCTTCACAATAGCCACTCCTCCATCCCCTCCACCAACATCCATCCACACAGCTCACATGAGCCCCAGACGTACTCGCAGCAGAGCACAACAAATATCCAAACGTATCGGTACACAACCTCCACAGCAACAACAGTAAGTACATTTTTCATTACACACATACATCCAGGCATTCCTTCATACATACGCGATACTCATATTAGCTTTTCTTTACAGATAATGACCATATAACGTACATAGACGAGAGAAGTGTCACCACCAACTACTCTGATATTAAAACCTATCTTGCTACATCAACTCAATTTTCAAATTTTTACTGACAAGAGTTCTCATAACATATCAATGCAAAGTATACCAACTATAGAACATTCTCGATATTCAACTTAATCAACACAAGAACTACAAGAGGATTGAAGGATGAATGCAACGCAACATGAACTCAAATTTTAATAGACGTTTTTAAAATATACCATGTTTTAATGTGTTCAATGTGCTATATATTTTTAGTGTCTTATGATGTGGCATATATATTTTAATGTGTTTATGTACTCATGTCCATGCTCAATCAATAGGTTTTAGTTTATTCTAACCATCACTACTTTTAATTAGAGCCATTTTAACGCAACATACTCCAATATATTTTACTTCCATTTTTTATCAGACATCCGGATGCTCTTAAGTAACTTCTTTGTAATTCATCTAATGACTGTAAATTTGTGTGCTAGCTGATGATGGCCAAGATAGGTCGAAACCGGTACTAGTGTAGTAATTCATTCACAATAAATGTATTGATCGGTGGAACATTTTTCTTATCTATTACATTGAATCCAATCAATACGGAATATGAAACTTATAAATAATAATACGGAAGCCAACCAGGCAAAACGTAATGCATACAAATACCAAAACCTAAAAATCAAGCTAATGAACGCAACCAAAAGCATTGCCTTCTTGAAGGAATGCCTTTCAAACAACTTAACACCGAAATTTCTCCAGAAATACAATAACAAACATAGACGAACTGCTCAGACACGCAAAACACTAAACAAGACATGAAATTTGGTTAAAAGAAGAAATAAAATTCCAGTATCGTAAGAAACAACATCTCAATAATGAACTTTATTCAACACATCTCAAAGTATCCCATGAACTCCCACATAGCTATTGGAATTACTTACAACAAATTTCTAGAAATAAAATAGAAGATTTAGCCATAAAGAAACAAAACACATTAAACAAAAAACTGGAAACACTGAAACAACAAAGCAAACCAAAACCATTAACTATAACTGAAAATAAAGATCCTTCCCAACATAAATTCCATCCACCCGTAAAAAATCTCACACTAACCGCATTTGACGATCGAGAGACGGCCATGTTGAGCAAGGGACCCAAACATAACTGGGGTAATGCATCATCCTATCAGAATATAATAAATGCCGTTACTGAAACAGAACTCGCTTTACAGAAAATTCCGTACGATATACGAGACGAAGTTAGACACGAAATCAGTAGAAAGATCCCGCAATATATCAATAATGTTCACAATAATAACCTAAACATGAATACCGCCAATAAATCGAACCTAAACAAACTCAAAAACAAAATAAAGCAGAACAATCTACTAATAACAAAAGCCGATAAAGGCAACACTACGGTCATTATGGATAAGAATGAATACATAATTAAGACTAAAGAATGTTTCCAGGACAACACTTTTTCAATTATACGCCGAGATCCAACCAATAATATACAAAGAAATTTAAAAAATCTACTCAAGAACACACACTTTATTCTCACCGAAACAGAATCTGCTAAACTTATAACCATGAACCCCCAATTACCATCCGCAAGGGCCTACCCTAAAATACACAAAGAAAATGTACCCATGAGACCGATTATAAATTATAAAGCCAGTCCAACCTATAAGGTATCACAATTCATTCAGAAATTTTTGAAAAAGCATTATTCATTTTTAGCAAACAAAACAATACAAAACTCAATAGATTTTTGCAATAGAACCAAAGAACTAACGATTGAAAAACATCATACCCTTACTTCATTTGATATAACAAACATGTACCCTAACATTCCTATTAAACAAACAATCAAAATAATTGAATCTAACCTAAAAAACCATAGTAACTTGAGCACCTTAGAAATAGAAGAATTCGTGATTCTGCTTAAATTCGCCTTAAACAATAACTACTTCAAATTTCATGATACCATATATCAGCAACAAGGATTACCTATGGGATCTCCTGCTTCCGGAATATTAGCAGAAATATATATCGACCACCTAGAACACACGTCAATTAATAAAATAGATAATATATATTTTTGGTGTAGATTTGTCGACGATATCTTTGTAATTATAGATAATAGATTCACTGATGCAGATACTGTACTAGACAATCTTAACAATTTAGACCCCCAAATTAAATTCACTAAAGAAACAGAAAATAACCGTACCTTGAATTACCTGGACTTAACAATAACCAGACATGACACTCACTTATCTTACAAGATCTATAGGAAACCCACACACACCTTAAATACCATAAAGAATGACTCCGTTCATCCCAACACACACAAAAAAGCAGCCTATTATAGTATGATACATAGAGCTTTCAATATCCCAATGACAATAGAAGATCGAAATAATGAATTAAAATTAATCCATGACATAGCCAAATACAATGGATACAGCAAAGAAATGGTCAACAAAATCATCCACAAAATAAAATCCCAACCTAAAACTAAATTAATCAAAACAGCCAAACCGAAAAAAGATTATGTTCTATTTACCTTCAACAACACCAATATATATACTATAACTAATATCTTTAAGAAGCACAACCTGAAAATAGCATTCAAAACCACACACAACAGCACCAACACTATACACAACACCAAAACAGTCAATAATAAGTACAACCAATCAGGTGTCTACTGCATCAAGTGTAACAACTGTGACACAAGCTACATTGGACGTACAGGTAGAAACTTCACCGTCCGTTATAATGAACATGTAAATGCAGTAAAGCACAACCATTTCTCATCAATAGGCCAACATGTAGAAGAGTCTAAGCACAACTTCACAGACATCAATAATGACATGATGATATTAAACATAAACTCGAAGGGCCCCTTGCTCAACATAACCGAAGATTTCTTTATTACTTTGGATCAATACGCTAACCCCAATCATAACATTAACGACATTACAGAGAAAACCAGTATCATTTTTGACAAAGTCATTCCTGCAATAAAAAACGACTATCTCAAATTAGTAAACACACGTCATAACAAACCAACGAATCACAAACCTAACCCCGCCCCTACCTTCACAATAGCCACTCCTCCATCCCCTCCACCAACATCCATCCACACAGCTCACATGAGCCCCAGACGTACTCGCAGCAGAGCACAACAAATATCCAAACGTATCGGTACACAACCTCCACAGCAACAACAGTAAGTACATTTTTCATTACACACATACATCCAGGCATTCCTTCATACATACGCGATACTCATATTAGCTTTTCTTTACAGATAATGACCATATAACGTACATAGATGAGAGAAGTGTCACCACCAACTACTCTGATATTAAAACCTATCTTGCTACATCAACTCAATTTTCAAATTTTTACTGACAAGAGTTCTCATAACATATCAATGCAAAGTATACCAACTATAGAACATTCTCGATATTCAACTTAATCAACACAAGAACTACAAGAGGATTGAAGGATGAATGCAACGCAACATGAACTCAAATTTTAATAGACTTTTTTAAAATGTACCATGTTTTAATGTGTGTAATGTGCTATATATTTTTAGTGTCTTATGATGTGGCATATATATTTTAATGTGTTTATGTACTCATGTCCATGCTCAATCAATAGGTTTTAGTTTATTCTAACCATCACTACTTTTAATTAGAGCCATTTTAACGCAACATACTGCAATATATTTTACTTCCATTTTTTATCAGACATCCAGATGCTCTTAAGTAACTTCTTTGTAATTCATCTAATGACTGTAAATTTGTGTGCTAGCTGATGATGGTCAAGATAGGTCGAAACCGGTACTAGTGTAGTAATTCATCCACAATAAATGTATTGATCGGTGGAACATTTTTCTTATCTATTACATTGAATCCAATCAATACGGAATATGAAACTTATAAATAATAAGAGGTCCACCTATTCAATACCATACAATGTTATAAGAAAAATTATAACATTTTATTATACTCGGTACCGGTTTCGATGCTGGTGTGCATCATCATCAGCCAAAAATAAGAAAAATATACATAAGCAAAGTTACAATAAACAATGCATAAAGTTTATACAAATTTTACAGAACTGGCAAGACCTAATTAAAAACGGGATCCATAAAGATTAACCTATGACTTAAACTTAAAAAACAGCACCAACTGTCTTAAAACTATGAATATACGTCCTCTTGATAAAAGTCCTCTGAATCTAAAAACACTGAACCATATGCGAACAAAAACCAATGTTTCACTATCATAAAAGTCCAAGAGCATAATTTTTAATTTTGTAAGAACATATGTGTGACTTGCTAAACATTCACTGAGTATTAGAGTAACCAGTGCAAGAATTAAGAGACAATTTTTCTGTTGGTTAAAAATGGCTGTTATTAAAATAACACAACCAGTCAAAAGACGTAAATTCCTATTTTACGTGATAAAACATATGTCTTCTCTAACATAGCTGCTTTCTTTAAGTATTAGATAACAAGATCTTTTTGATGAAAAATATTGGCGGACGCCGTGTTTCCAGGGTACTGATCTCGGTTCAAACTAGGACCTGAAGCAAGTAAAAAAGAAAATAATATCAAGAAAGGCTTTTTTAAAAAAATCTTGTCGTAAAAATTTACGTGAATAAGAGACTCGCCTCTGGAGCGTAATTATTATGTGTTATTAGACGTTAGGGAAGACACTGAGAGCCGCAAGACACCGTGACCAATGCACCCGCGTTGGAGGGGAAAGGAGGGGGAAGCAAAACAGGGGAGGCACTGAGAAGGAGTAGGAGGGGCCCGGAGCCAATGGCAATGAAGGAAGGAGGGAAGAGGGAGGGGAATTATGCAGGGCAATGCAGCGAGAGGGCGTGGCGTGATGTATGTTATGAAAAACTAATTTGCTATTGGACGCTTTTCTAAGTCTGAAAAACGCTATCAAAAAGTCACACAATACTCTTGGTTTCTCAGAAATGTCATTAAGATTCAAACCTACATTAAAGTATTGGTCCAGGTGAAAAAAGGTCCTAAGCAAAACTGGCCATGTCTAAATCGCGTCAATACAGTTACAAAACTTGTCATTGAGTCAGAGATGGCTATTAGTAAAATGCCACATGACCTCCAAGAGGAAGTCAGATTTGATGTTAAAAAGCAACTTGAAAAAACTTTTCTTTCTGATAAACGTGCATTAGCCCCTAATAATAATAATAATAATAATAATAATAATAATAATAATAATAATAATAATAATAATAATAATAATACGGATCCTTATAAAGTAAATAAGAAAATTCAGGACCTCAAGAGGAAGGTATCTGCTAATAACATTATCATCACAAAGGCTGATAAGGGCAATACTACCGTAGTTATGGATAAAACGGAGTATACACAGAAAACCAAAGCCTTTTTTAATAATAATTCTTTTTCAATTATAAAGAAGGACCCTACACAAATCATTCAAAGACAGCTAAAACAAATCCTGAAGGATTCCTCCTTCCTTTTTACGGAACAAGAAAAACAAAAGTTAATAACCATGAACCTGAGTTTGCCGACAGAGAGATCACTTCCCAAGATTCACAAGGCCGGTGTCCCCATTCGACCTATTATAAATTACAGGCCCAGTCCTCTTTACAAGCTAGTGCAGTTTATTCAAACGTTTCTTGCTAAAAATTATAAGTTTTCTTCGAACAACTCTATTAAGAACACCACGGAATTAATTAATAAATTGGATAGTTTTGTTCTTCGTCCTTATCACACTATGCATTCTTTCGATATAGTTAACATGTTTCCCAGTATAAGTACCAAGGAGCTTCTTCCTATCATCAAGAAGAATCTTCTTGCCAATAGTCAACTAAGTAAACTGGAAGTTTTAAATTTTATGAGTCTTCTTAACTTGCTAATTAATAATAATTACTTTACTTTTGATAATACTATTTATAAGCAGAATGGTCTGGCAATGGGGTCACTGGCCTCCGGGATTTTGGCAGAGATTTACTTAGACCCCTTAGAAAATAATGCTATAAGCAAAAATTTAACCTTCAGTAATATTTATTTCTGGGCCAGATTTGTCAACGATACCTTCGTAATTCTAGATGAACGGTCCATAGATGCAAAAGCTACTCTTGACAATCTTAACAGTTTAGATCAGAATATGAAGTTTATCTTAGAATCCGAGAATAATAATCGTTTAAACTTTTTGGACCTAACGGTTACTCGTTCACCTTCTTTCTTTTCATATAATATCTATAGAAAGCCTACTCAGACTGCTGTCACCATCAGGAACGATTCTTCCCATCCTCAGGCCCATAAAAATGCCACATATAATAGTCTGGTTGACAGAGCCTTTAGAGTTCCTATGTCGAAAAAGAATCTGAATAAAGAATTAAATTTAATCCGGGCGATAGCTAGAAACAATGGTTTTAAGAATGCTTTCATTGATAGAATTGTTAACAAGTTTAAGTACCGTCCTAATACCACCCTTTCGAGAGGAAAAACCCAAAGTTAATAATTTTTCGACTTTTACCTTTACAAATAAAATACACAGCATCACCAACGTCTTCAAAAAACATAACACTAAGATTTCTTACAGAACTAATAATAGAAGTATTGACATCCTGCATAACTCCACTTCATTAAATAGAAATAATGTTTTTCATAGTTCTGGAGTATACAGATTATGCTGCCATGACTGCAGAAGTTCTTGTCTTGGACAAACAGGGCGTAACTTTAAAATTAGATTTGCGGAACACGTTAATGCCGTTAGGTACAATAAGTTTTCAGCAATGGGGCAGCATATGAAAGATTTTCAACATAATTTTACTAGCATTGATCAGGATCTTACAGTTTTACAGGTTATTAATAAAAGTACTTTACTTGACATCACTGAGAGCTGTTTTATTCACCTAGACCAATACTTTAATGCAGGTTTGAATCTTAATGACATTTCTGAGAAACCAAGAGTATTGTTTGATTTTTTGATAGCTTTTTTCAGACTTAGAAAAGCGTCCAATAGCAAATTAGTTTTTCATAACATACATCACGCCACGCCCTCTCGCCGCATTGCCCTGCATAATTCCCCTCCCTCTTCCCTCCTTCCTTCATTGCCATTGGCTCCGGGCCCCTCCTACTCCTTCTCAGTGCCTCCCCTGTTTTGCTTCCCCCTCCTTTCCCCTCCAACGCGGGTGCATTGGTCACGGTGTCTTGCGGCTCTCAGTGTCTTCCCTAACGTCTAATAACACATAATAATTACGCTCCAGAGGCGAGTCTCTTATTCACGTAAATTTTTACGACAAGATTTTTTAAAAAAGCCTTTCTTGATATTATTTTCTTTTTTACTTGCTTCAGGTCCTAGTTTGAACCGAGAACAGTACCCTGGAAACACGGCGTCCGCCAATATTTTTCATCAAAATGATCTTGTTATCTAATACTTAAAGAAAGCAGCTATGTTAGAGAAGACATATGTTTTATCACGTAAAATAGGAATTTACGTCTTTTGACTGGTTGTGTTATTTTAATAACAGCCATTTTTAACCAACAGAAAAATTGTCTCTTAATTCTTGCACTGGTTACTCTAATACTCAGTGAATGTTTAGCAAGTCACACATGTTCTTACAAAATTAAAAATTATGCTCTTGGACTTTTATGATAGTGAAACATTGGTTTTTGTTCGCATATGGTTCAGTGTTTTTAGATTCAGAGGACTTTTATCAAGAGGATGTATATTCATAATTTTAAGACAGTTGGTGCTGTTTTTTAAGTTTAAGTCATAGGTTAATGTTTATGGATCCCGTTTTTAATTAGGTCTTGCCAGTTCTGTAAAATTTGTATGTACTTTATGCATTGTTTATTGTAACTTTGTTTATGTATATTTTTCTTATTTTTGGCTGATGATGATGCACACCAGCATCGAAACCGGTACCGAGTATAATAAAATGTTATAATTTTTCTTATAACATTGTATGGTATTGAATAGGTGGACCTCTCTCGTTTCCATTAAACTCTTATTCGCAAAAAAAAATCAGTCTTTTACAGTATGGTGTATAGGGCTGTCATTGTGCCTTTATCCATAACAGACTTATACAGGTTCGAACCCTAGTCAGCAGCCCTGAAGATGGTTTTCCATGGTTTCCCATTTTCACATCAGGCAAATGCTGGGGCTGTACCTTAATTAAGGCTACGGCCGCTTCCTTGTCGCTCCTAAGCCTTTCCTACCCCATCAACGCCACAAGACCTATCTGTGTTGGTGCGACGTAAAACAACTTGCAAATAAAAAAAATAAAAATAAAACCTTATACAGGGTTATTTACAAATGATTGAGGCAATTTTTTGAATTCACTGTAGCTCCATGAAATGACATATGGTCACGAAACTCAACAGTCGTGTAGAAAAACTCGAAAAGTTTTGGTCTGCTGAAGTCACACTTCAGATTTCTGCCACGAGAGCGCAGCAGCAGTGCACAGTGAGACAAGATGGCGACAGGAGCCGAGAAGGCGTTCGTTGTGCTTGAAATGCACTCACATCAGTCTATCATAACAGTGCAGTGACACTTCAGGACGAAGTACCACAAAGATCCACCAACTGATAACTCCATTCAGCGATGGTATGTGCCGTTTAAAGCTTCAGGATGTCCCTGTAAGTGGAAATCTACAGTTTGGCCTGCAGTGACTGAGGATGCAGTTCATCGCGTGCAGGCACGTTTCATGCGTAGCCCACAGAAGTCAATGGAGAGAGCAAACAGAGAGCTGAACATACCACAGCCGACCGTTTGGAAAATCTTACGGAAACGACTAAAGCAGAAGCCTTACCGTTTACAATTGCTACAAGCCCTGACTCCCAATGGCAAAGTCAAATGCCTTGAATTTTCGGCAGAGTTGCAACAGTGTATGGAAGAGGATGAGTTTAGTACGAAACTTGTCTTCAGTGATGAAGCAACATTTTTTGTTAATGGTGCAGTGAATAGACACAATGTGCGAATCTGGGGGGTAGAGAATCCTCACGCTATCGTGCAGCACATTTGAAATTCACCGAAAATTAATATGTTTTGTGCAGTCTCGCAGTTTAAAGTGCACGGCCCCTTCCTCTTCAAGTTAACAAATGAAAAAAAAATTCCTCCTGATCGATACTTTCCTTTATTATTTAGCCTTCGGCTAAATTTTTTGTCATTAAAACTTACAGTACATGTTTCGATTGCTTAGCAATCATCATCAGCTGTTTTACATAATGCTTAGGTGAAAAATAACATAAAACAATTCCATAGTTAAGATTTAAAAATTATGTTAGTAAGGAACAATTAGGCGGTGGGGGAGGGGGGGAAATACGTGAAGGGTGGGGGGGAGGGCAGTTGTTAGTTTAAGATTAAAAACTTATACAAATTAAAAACTATTTTTTTAAATTAAAAAGTCTTTGGTTTCATTCTATGTTACTTGCACTGGTTATTTATTAAATTCGACGGTTTTTAGCATGATGCTCTTGCAAACTTGTCTTCGTTGTATAATGTTCCTTCTTTTGCTAGACCTTTCTTGTTGGTATCTCGTTACTGTCCGGTGGAGAAGATTATATTTATTTTTGGTCGAATTATTCAGGTTTCGTTAAGTTGGATAGTTTGGAGTACGACCTGTAACTGGCAGAAAAAATGTGTCTGTTAATTAAAATTACCTGGGGGTGTGTTGCCTAAAGAAATTGTTTGCATTTTAAATAAATTAAAACTGTAAAAAATTTGTAAACTTACCCCTATCCAATTGTTCGGTAATACCAATTCTATTTGGAAATCGTTAAGTTGGGATGTTTGGTGCACGACCTGTAACTGGCAGAAAATATGCATTTGTTAATTGAGAAAACCTGGGGATGTGTTGTCTAAAGGGAATTGTTTATACTGCAAAAACTTTTAAACTTACCCCTGTCCAATTTGTTCTTGTTCCGATGTTTACGGGTTTGTATCTATCTCTGCCGTCCTCGACCTCGACGAGGACATTATGCTAGCTTGGTTTGGAGGGAGAAGGGGAAGTGAAGGCGTGTCGTCATTTGTTATGTGCAGGGGGGTGGCTTCTATTTGTGACGTAGCTGCTTTGTGATTGCTTCCTACCTTTATTGGGCGTATTTGATTGTCTCCTAATAATTCCATGTATCTCAATACATGTTCAAACAAGGGATTTCTTTGTTTGTTCGTTTCATTTAAATTTTTATCCTTATTAAGCAACTTATCCAGAAATATATGTATACTTTCCAAACTATTCATTAGTCTTCCTTTATTTAGTCTATTGATGATTGCAAGGTCCTGATTGATATTTGTAAAACTGTGGCCTGTCTCTTTCATATGTTCTCCCATTGCGGAAAACCTTCTGTGTTTTTCTGCATTAACGTGTTCTTGGTATCTTATCGCGAAGTTGCGTCCGGATTGCCCGAAAAATATGTGGCCTGGCACTGATTATATATTAACTTGTAAATTCCTGAATTTTGAAACTTTCCTTCATTATTCTCATTGACCCTGCTATGATTGAAAAACCTGTGTCTAGTGTTATTGTTTGTTGAAAACGCTATATTAATGTCGTGCTTCCTAAATAAATTAGTGATTGCGTAAATCTTTGGATTATTAAAAGTGAACCTCACGGTTCATTCTGTTTGTTTAATTAAACTTATTTGCTGTTTGTATTTGCGTTTGGTGATTAGCCCGTTAATCATTTTAAAACTAAAGCCGTTAAGGAGGGCTTGTTGTCGAATGGAAGTTAGTTCTTTATTCCTCTCTTTATTGGTTAACGGAATTTCGAAGGCTCTGTTAACAAAGCTGTAATATGCGGATTTTTTCTGTGAATCAGGATGCAAAGAATTATTATGGATTGTGGTTGGAGTGAATGTTGGTTTTCTGTGTATCCCGAAGTAAAATTAGTTCCCTTTTCTAGTTGTAGTGACATCTAAAAAATTGAGTTATTTTTCTCTTCAATAGTGAACTGTATTTTGGAGTCTAGAGTGTTCAGGGTGTTCAAAATACCGAGACTATCGTTAAGGTCCTTGTTTATTATAGCGTATGTATCATCTACATAGCATACCCACAAGTCTAGCCCTTTAACGTGGTTTATAATGCGAGCATGTTCCAGGTGGTCCAAATATATATTAGCTAATATGCCCGAGGCTGGAGCCCCCATTCGGAGGCCTTCTTGTTGATATATTTTGTTATTGAATAAAAAATAGTTCTGGTTGAGTACAAATTTCAGTATTGTCATTTCTATTTTGGGTATACTTATACGTTTGTTTTCTAATAAATTAGTTTTTATGATTTTAATAGTTTTCTCTATAGGGATATTAGTATACATGTCCTTTATATCAAATGAACATGTAATATGAGACGGTTTAAGTTTAAATTCCTTAATGATTTTGTTAAAGTCACTAGAATTTCTTACGGTTGTATTAGAATAGAAAACAT
The DNA here is from genome assembly GCF_040414725.1 of Anabrus simplex. Taxonomy (NCBI): domain Eukaryota; kingdom Metazoa; phylum Arthropoda; class Insecta; order Orthoptera; family Tettigoniidae; genus Anabrus; species Anabrus simplex. Next base: position 535,426,706 of record NC_090265.1, on the reverse strand, counting down.
AATTTTGTGTTAAAAATTTGTGAATATATTGAGAAGTTCTATATGAGGGACTCTTACGGAAATTTATTACTGGCCTAATGGGTATATCTTTTTTATGCAACTTAGGCCAAGCTCTCGCTGTAGGCAGTCCTGGGTTTATATTTATCATCCTTTGTACTTCTTGCTCATTTAGGAGGAAGGTACTTTGTTTAAGAATTCCTTTCAAGTTTCTTTGAATTCGCATGGTGCGATCTTGACTTACGACCTTAAACTTATTCTTATTGAAGAAAGTTTCTGTTTTTCCTATATAATCAGTTTTATTTAAAATAACTATAGTATCTCCTTTATCTGCTTTAGTTACGACTACATCGCTTTGTTTGATTTTGCGTTGTAGTTCCTTGTTTATTCTGGTATTTTCTTGGTTTTTCTTTAACCTGTTTATAAGGGAAGGGATTTTTTCTTTGCTTCATATCTCATGTCATTCTGTACCTCGACTGGAAGGGTTTGTATTGCTGCTTCGGTTTCGGCTAAGGTGAGGGTTGATTCCTTATTTTTATTTAGTGTGTGCCAGTTATAATTCGGGCCCTTACCTAATATTTGCAATTCTTGATCTGTGAAAACTGTCTTTGAAAGGTAACATGTTGTAAAATAAAATAAAATAAAAAAAACTTGATGTAATGCAACATTTATTAGCAAAAGTGTATGTTCAAGGAATAAACACAGTGAGTGAAAGAAAAATGATAATTATGTGGAATTTCAGTCTAAATGTGGAAAGTATGGGATAAGGAGAAAGCCAGATCTACATGAGAGAAATAAAAAGAAAGATTTATACAAATGATAGAAGACAGAAAATACTGGCCAGTCACAGATAGAAATTTATATATCTGTATAAGGTTCGTAGAAGATGTATAAAACATGTTTAAGATTAATATTAACTTCATTTTTGTTTCTCAGAACTATATTGTGGGCTCTTCGTTAGTACATCAGGAAGGTACATCTCCTCCTGAAGCTGCCATTGAAGCTACACCTGAGACCACACCAGTCAGGGTAAGGATAACTTTTAACTTGCCTAATTAGCCTAGCGACTTCTTGTTAAGGTGGCCATGATTTAGATCCCAGCCAGTGCAAATGGGATTTTTTTTTTTAAGTCACAAGTCCCTTTATTGTGGTTCTTATTTGACTTAACATTGGAAATTCCACAATTATGATCACGATATCAATAAGCGTATAAAACTACATGTTTGCTTGCTTGCTTTTTAGGGCTAATATTCATAATGACTTAGTAAAATTATTGGAAACTTATCCATTTATTAGATATTGGAAGAGATAAGCTAGATTCTTAAAATATAATTATGCAGTAGAAGAAAGTTGACCAAACATTTTGTATGAAACAGGTAAACAGGAAGCTCATGATATTTTACTGGGAATTAAAACCATCCATACTTTTGATGTTGTAATTGAAGGCTACTAATAAAGATAAATGTGTGATGATAAAATCATGTTATTACTGTGTCATGAGGAATTTTTATTTTAAACAGCAGTCATACCATCACTTGTCACTGTCTTATCACTTGCAACACTTTTCAGAAGAAAACTATACTGGTTAGAGATCTATGTTTTAAATTCTAGTATTGACAGCTCTGATTCAAAGTGGGTGTGTGTGTTTTTTTTTTGCTTGTAGAATATCTTTAAATCTGTCAAGAACACAAATTTCAATTTACCATTCTTAGCCATGTTGGGTAACCCAAAACTAGCATTTTTCTCCCTTTTTCTCTTTTGATGAAGAAATATTGAGGCAGATCAAATATAAATGGGAATTTGAATGTACCTCTGTTGTTAGTAATAATTCTGAGGCAGGGCTTTGCCATGATGTTGGTGGGGGTGTCTGGAGAAGGGGTTTGCATGCGTGAACGACGGTGGAGAGCTGGACTGCTTCAGTATGCCATGAGTGAGCAAGAGGTGCACACATCTGTTGCACAGTGCATCATTATCAAATTTCTTGCAAAAAAGGACACCAAACCTTCCGAAATTTTGAGACTGCTCCGTGCACAGTTTGGGGAAGGAACTCTTTCACAGACTTGAGTGTATGGGTGGGCTAAAAATTTAGTGGCAGGAAGAGAAGCTGTGGAAAATGAACCTCATGAAAGGAGACCGCGGACAAGCATCACTGCAGACAACATTGTTGCCACTCATGATATTATTGGTGAAGATCGGCGAATAAAATGTTCTCAAATTGTTTTAGCCATAGGAATAAGTTGCGGAAGTGTTCAAACCATCATCCGAGATGAACTCCATTTCAGAAAATTATCTGCCAGGTGGGTTTCTCATCTCCTCAACCAGGAACAAAAATCTTTACACCAGAAAGTTTGTCGGAGATTCCTTCCTTGCTTTGAGGAGGAGGGAGAGGATTTCTTGCTCGTATTGTGATTTGTGATGAAACTCGGGTGCATAATTACACCCCAGAGTCAAAGCAAGTAAGCGTGGAATGGCGACAAAGAGACAAAGCAGGTCCGGTCAAGGCTAAAACACGCCCATCTGCTGGAAAGGTGCTTGCAACCGTTTTCTGGGACTCTGTGGGTGTTTTGCTGGTGGATTTTCTTCATGCAGCCTATTACTCTCGCCTTTTGGATGAAGCAAAAGCTGCGTATCGCAACAAGAGATGTTGGCAACCCATCCGAAGGGTCATTCTTCTCCATGACAGTGTAAGGCCACATACTGCTGCTTTAACGCAGGAAAAACTGGGGGAAATTTACTGGACACCTCTGGAACACCCTTCGTACAGTCCAGATTTAATATGAGCTGTAAATTTCATTTTTGTTCCATATGGAAGTTCAATTATGATAAATAAATTGACGAGAGCCTTTTAAATACAATATATCAAGTAAATAATATTGCATCAGTCGTGGGACTAGTTTCAGCCACTTAGTGGCTATCTTCAACCAAATAAAATTAAACAGATTATGTGATAACTAAAACATATGTATACCAGAAAAAGACAATGTTGCAGGAATAATTCATCACCACCACCATTTCCCATTATCCAGCTGTACTAATACTGAATTGGATTGTGTCCTTCCATCTCAATCATGGTTGTCCACGGCCTCTCCTTCCTTGCATTTGCATTTCCATCACTCATTCTCTTTGTGCCTAAACCATCTTAATTGGCTCTTCTCTATTCTATCATTCACTTTTTCCACTCCAATTTCTTCCTGGATTTCCTCATTCCTTATTTTTTCTCTTCTACTCTTCTGTATCATACTCCTCAAGAACTTCATTTCAGCTGCATGTATTCGACTCTCATCCTTCTTTGTCATTGTCCAAGTTTCTGCTCTGTAAGTTATGGGTACGTAATACATCTTGTAAATAGTTTCCTTTCCTTCCTTTGGCACATCTTTGTCCCTTAAGATGTTTCTTACACTATGATAGAAGCAGCTTCCAGCTTGAATCCTTTTACTAATTTCAGTATCCAGTCGAGCATTCTCCATTAATTCACTCCCCAGGTATTTGAACATCTCCACTACTTCCAGGTCATTGCCTGCAGGTCTGATCTGACCTTTCCCTTCTTTTTCCCCTCTAATCATAACAAGAGAGTATAATTTTCTACACTTATTTTCAATCCACATTCTTCAATCTGCCCATTCACTACATCCATGTGTTCTTGAACATTAATGTTGTCTTCTCCCCAAATCACAATATCATCTGCAAATAACATCATGTTCATTTCTCTTCCTCCATATTCTTCTTTTGTGTTTTCTTGATGTCATCCATTACTATTGTTAACAGGATTGGTGCTGGAACACTTCCCTGCCTCAGCCCACTAGTGATTTTGAACCAACTTGTCCTGCCAAATTGTGTTTGCATGCAACTACAACATTCCTTGCCATGATCATTTTTATTGCTCCCAGTCCAATTCCTTTTTGCACCAGACTGTCCCAAACTTTAGCCCTGGGGACACTGTCATATGCCTTTTCAATGTCAATGAATGTCATCACCATATCATTCCCATCCTCCTGTTGATTTTCCATTAGTTGTCTCATAATGAAAATGGGCTCTATTGTTGATCTTCCACTTCTGAAACCAAACTGATTTTCCTGTATCTGATTTTCAACCCTCAACATCCTACTCTCCAGTCTAATCTCTCCATTATCTTAGCAAAATGGGATATCAGAATAATTCCCCTGTAGTTCTTCAATACTTTCTTATTGCCTTTCTTGAAAACTGGGATGATTATTCCTTTTTGCCAATCCTCAGGGACCTCCTGATTCTCCCAGACGATCCTGAGAACTCGATATGTCCACTGCAGGCCTACAGCTCCAGCTGCCTTTATCATCTCCACTGAAATTTCATCTATTGCAGCAGTTTTTCCATTCTTCATCTTTATTACTGCCATTTCAATTTCATTCATTGTAATTTCTGTATCCATTTCTTCAGCAACTAATTGCCTTTCTTGGTGGTCCATTGAATGACTGTCATTAGTTCTCATGTTCAGCAACTTCTGAAAATACTCTCTCCATCTATTTCTTATTTCTTCTGGCTTTGTTAATATTATGCCGCCTTCATCCTTCACATATCTGGTGTTTACTTGATCTCTATTTTTGTTTCTTAAGATACCATACAATATCTTGCTGCCCTGCATATCATCTCTCAATTTCTGTGTGAATAAGGCCCAGCTTTTCCTCTTTTCTTCCTCCACTACTTTCTTGGTAAAATTTTTTGCCTCCACTTATTTTCTTCTACTTTCTTAGACGTTTTCCATGCTTTTCATGCCATTTTCTTTTCCTTCACTTTACTCTGTATCCTATCATTCCACCAGTGTGTATCTCTGTCTTTCACATTTCCTGATGTTCTACCACATACCTTTTCTGCACATCCAACCAGTGCTTCCTTAATCTTTTCCATTCATCTTCAATATTCCCCATCTCCGTCCTGGGTACCAAGGGTATTATTTCCTTTTGAAATTGTTCTTGTATGCTTTTCTCCTTCAACTTCCATACTTTAATTCTTTTCTCTCTTCTTAATGGGGTTTTTTCAATCTTTCCCACTTTCAGTTTTCCTATCACAACTCTATTATCTCCACCGAAGGCTTCCTCAGGTATGACTGTAACATCTAAAAGGTTCTTCTGGTGTTCTTTCTTGATGATTATATAATCAGTCATGGTCTTTGTTCATCTGTCTTCTTAACCATACCTTGTAATCTTCTGACTGTTCTTCCTAAACCAGGTGTTTCCAACAAACATTTGGTTCCCCATGCAAAAATCCACCAACAACTTGCCTTCTGGATTTACATTTCCATATCCAAAGGGCCCTACATTATCTTCCTTTCCTTGTCTTTCCATTCCAACTTGTGCATTTAGATCTCCCAATAGCACTTCCTTATCTTCTATTTGTCTCTCCACTTCCTCTAAAAAGTCCTCTAGATGTTCATCTATGCAACCCGTTTGTGGGGCAACAACTGGAATAGATCTTTCATGCCATTTTCAAACCATCATCCTATCGCTGACGCATTTTGTAGATTCCACATATTCTTGGATTAAAATACATAAAATAATAAATATGGTTATGATGTCATAATATGCCTTTAAGTTGACTTAGGACCTCAGGCAAAGAAGTAAATCTGGAAATGATAGCCATAATTAGGAATGAATAAACATGCAGAGAAGAAATTAAAAAGGAGACAAAGACACGTCCGTACAAGCCATGGAGGCCTTTGGAGGAGTAGAAGGTAAAGGCTCCCACCATCGTTAACCGCGGCACGTGATGGAGTAGAGTGGTTAACTCTACGCCCGGCCGCCTTTGGCCCCCATGATTTAACCTGGTACTCATTTTTTGTGTAGACTGAGTGAACCTCAGGGCCATATGCACGTCCAGAAGTGGAAATCTCGTTTCTTAATTTTACGACTTCCTGACGGGGATTCGAACCCACGTCCTTCCGGGCGAACCGAGCGCGCCTTTACCGCCTCGGCCAGGCAGCCCCTATTAAAAAGGAGAAAAAATTATTTATAAGACTCACCTCTAATGTCTGATGTAGAACAAGTACTGACTTCCTGGAGGAAGCAGACAGGCCATGTAAACAAAGGAGAGGATAGGTAACAAGCACTGACTTGTAGGAAGCAGGCAATGTTAACAAAGGAGTAGATAGGGCGAGGAGAGAAGGGAGAAGCAGGGAAAGGCGTTGGAGTGGAGGAGAGAAGGGGTGTCTAAGGTAGGGCTGAAGGATGCGGAAAGAAAGACTGTTGCTGAGAAGGGATTTAAAGAGATTATAAAAGAGAGAATTTTTAAAATCTGAGACATGATTGCTAATGATAGGAATTAAAAGGTCAAATAAAATGCTTAATTTCTCTGAAATTTCAGTTAGATTGAAGTTAGGATTGATAAACTGTTCCATATGGATAAAACAATTTTGTGTAATATTCAGCAGGGGGCCTTTTGTGTATAACTTTGAGAATTCTCATGTCTTGGTTGATATTAGTGAACTTATGGTTAGTATCACCCATGTGCTGTCCCATGGCCAAAAATCTGTTATATTTTAGGGCGTAGGTATGCTCTAAGAATCTTAAGCTCCTACCTGTTTGACCGACATAAGATGCGTTACAATTATTTTTTAAATTTACGCCCATATTGGAGCACTTTAATCAATCCATATAAATTTAAGTCTTAGGAGTATTAGCTATAAATTTGGGTTATGTTTCTTCTTCTGCTCCCAGAACTTCTTCATTCTTTCCGACCTGGCTGCCCTTTCTTCGTCGGTTATGTTGTACTGTTTGCGTGTAAAAGTTTTAGTTTAAGTCTCAAGTCATTGTTTCTCAGAATTCTCTTCTCTTCTCTTCTCTTCTCTTCTCTTCTCTTCTCTTCTCTTCTCTTCTCTTCTCTTCTCTTCTCTTCTCTTCTCTTCTCTTCTCTGTCTTCAGTTTGCTGCATTGTCAAGCCTAACTCATCTAAATCGTCTTGGACTTCTTTAAACCAATTATTCTAAATAATTTTTTTTTTTTATCATTCTCTGATTGATATGTGGTTCATTGTGCTTAAGATTGGATAGAGTGGTAATGGTGTCAGTTTCATTTTCGTTCATGATCACAAGAGTGTCATTCACATATCTTGTCCAAAAAATATTACAAAAGATGTTGGTATTATTAATTTTGGTGTGTTCTAAATCAAGCATCGTCAGTCGAGAGCAAAATGCCTTCGGAGCCAGTTTTTTAGCTAGTGGTTTTACATCGCACCAACACTGATAGGTCTTATGGCGACTGTGGGATAGGAAAAGCCTAGAAGCTGGAAGGAAGCGGCCATGTCCTTACTTAAGGTACAGCCCCAGCGTTTGCCTGGTGTGAAAATGGGAAACCATGGAAAACCATCTTCAGGGCTGCCGACAGTGGGATTCGAACCCACTATCTCCCGGATGCAAGCTTACAGCCGTGTGCCCCTAACCACATGGCCAACTTGCCCGGTCGGAGCCAGTTTGCTCCCCGCTTTCGAGGTAAGAGAGCAGCTTAGCGAGCAAGTAGGGGAAGTACATGACGTAATACGTACTGAAGGGCAGTGGCTCGAAGGTATAGCACATCTTTCTGGACAGGTTAGATTACGACACCATACGTGTGAACTCGTGAGGTGTTAGTAATACGTTTCCTCGCATCACACGGTGTTCAAGCCTATTCGGTTTTATTGTCACATATGAGGAATTTGAGAGTAAGTTTTCACGATATTCAGACATTAGAAAAGGATCTGCAGGTGTTTGCTACGCCTTTCTGAGTGGATATGCAAACTGTTAGACCAGAACTGCAGCTAGATCTGATTGACTTACAGTGCGATACTCAAATGAAAGATAAGTTTGCAAACACAAGCAGTTTGACTGAATTTTATGTTCGTTTTCCACGGGAGAGATTTCCTAGATTGCACAAAATTCATGCACATGTTTTAAGTATATTTGGATCAACTTATTTATGTGAACAGATGTTTTTGTTAATGATTTGTAAATCTAGACGCAAAAAAAAAAAGGGGGGGGGGGTTTCACCGATGAAAACTTGAAATGTGCTTTCCGACTTGCCAGTACGCAAACAATAGTACCAAACATTGATAAAATACTATCTAAATGAGCCCAAAGGTCCTGTGAAGGAGCAGTACACCAGTGATATGTTTCAATTCTTGTATAAAATTTGTTGACATAGTCATAAATGCCATAAAAATATTGAAATGTATGTTAATGAGAGTGCAAAGAATATGTACAAATCACACAAATTGTATTTTCTTTGGATGAATGTACGTGTCCCAAAAGCTTCAGTTAATCGTGAAAATGTATTTATTCAGGACATATTGTACACTGTTGTATAATCTATGTCCTGTTCGTCTCACAAGATCCATGCTACAAATTATTATTGTTATTATTATTATTATTATTATCATTATTATTATTATTATTATTGCCAGGCTGAGTGGCTCAGACGGTAGAGGCGCTGGCCTTCTGACCCAACTTGGCAGGTTCGATCCTGGCTCCGTCCGGTGGTATTTAAAGGTGCTCAAATACGTCAGCCTCATGTCGGTAGATTTACTGGCATGTAAAAGAACTCCTACGGGACTAAATTCCAGCACCTCGGCATCTCCGAAGACCGAAAATGTAGTTAGTGGGACGTAAAGCAAATAGCATTATATTATTATTATTATTATTATAGTAGCTGTTGTATATATGGTAACATTTCCGAACAGCAAGTACACTTTGGCCACAGTATGCAGCCCGCCTGTCCGCTGCTCTCTTGTCACATGACAGACAGCCGTCCAGAGTGGAGCAAGTAACACCTGCTCCCTAGAGCAACTACATGACGACGTCTGTTCTAAATGATCCAGATAGCTTTCAGCTGGGATGCCTGATGCCGGCAGGTGCATAGCTAACCCGTTTTGCTAATAAATGGTATTGTCAAATGTGAAATCATTGTTATTCAAAACCATTTTTAGAATAGAGATGAAATCTTGAACTTCTAGTGGGCTCAGGCCACTGTGTTTCTTTAAATTGTTGTAAATAATGGGACAAATTTTCGAAATCGGGGTGCTTGGGTACGTGTTAACAATATCGAAGGAATGGAGAGAATAGTTGGGTTGAATAGTAACATGATTTAGTTTTTCAACCATTTCATTTGTGTTTTTAATGGAATTACCAGATTTAAAAAATGGTAATTTCTCTTGAGGAAATGTTGGATGAACTATGGGAATTTTATGTAAAGGACGGGGTCTATAATTAATGAGTGGTTGGATAGGAACATCAGTTTTATGTATTTTGGGAAGTGCTTTGACAGTTGGCAGGCCTGGATTCATATTAATTAACTTATTTCTTTCTTTGTCTGTTAATAGACTTGATGTTTGTTTAAGCTGATGCTGAAATTTTAGTGTAGGGTCTCTCTTGATTACAGAAAATAAGCTGTCTGTGAAGAATTTAGTTTTTTCTATGTAATCTGTCTTATTCATAATAGCAGTGCAGTTGCCTTTACCGGCGCTTGTTATGATAAGATCATTGTCAGTGATTTTCTTCTTAAAATCTAATATTTGTTTATGTGTTGGGAGTTTAGTTTGACATATATTATTACTATTGGCATTTTGTATTGGGATGGAAGGGTTTCTGTTATATATAGAGTTCAAGATGTCATTCAGTTGGTCCTTAGCTTCAAATCTCATTTCTTCTTGTTTATCTACCAGCATTTTACTAATGGCTAACTCGGCTTTCACCGTAGTGGTGATTACATCATCGAGAAGATTGGAGGAGGGCCAGTTTTGTTTCGGACTCTTGCTCAATATTGTACCAGGAAAAGTCATAGGAAAAGGGGGGCATGAGACTGGTCTAAGTGTGTGTTCAGTTCTTAAGAGCTGGTACAGCGAAAGGTGTTCGCAGTGCAAAATAATAGATTTTTTTTAAATGTTAAGTTTATTTAACTTGAATGTGGCATAAATAACTCTGTCATTATTTCGCATTTGAAAATATAAAATTAAATTTAATCTTTTTTCTGTTGGATTTACTGTTGCCTGATTTCAGCAGTATTATGAATTTTTGTAAGTGTTTGCAACAAGTGAAATTCAAAAATTAATCAATTCTTTTCATTAAGTTCATAGAGTTCGCAAAATAAATATCACTCTACTTGGAAAAGTAATTCTCCTAAATTCCTTCTAGACTGTAAACTCCTAAAGTCTTTCTAGATTGTTAGAACTTCAAACTCGTATAGTCTTTCTAAGGTTAACACCTGAAACTCCTATAGTCTTTCTAAGTAGACACTTGAGTGGGAAAAAACAACATAAAGTTACTCTTCTCGCAAAGTCTAGTATTACTCTATAATTTACGAGTACTGTTTAACATTTTGAAAAATTATGTGAATTATACAGTATGACTTCTAATTGGTAATGAAAGTTGGTTGAAAATGAAGTAATCACTGCCGTTTCAGTTCAATCTTTGAGATAAAAGTTTGTTGGTAAATGCACTCGTATCACCTGAATAGTCTTGATGCTGGAACTGGAAAATGCGGTTCAGCAAACAGCATTTGGAATTCGTCTGATGTTGTGATGTCCACCATAGTACCACGTACCATCTCCCACGATGTACCACATTAATTCCCACACTGTACCATGTTAAATCCCTCGCTGTACCACGATAATTCCCACGTCGTTTCGAATATCAGGTTGATATGGTGAGGTAGACACTCGGTCAGGGTTTCTGGTGTCACTATTGAGTTTCGTGAACACAAGAAGGTTCAACTGATTGTATAAGTTACGAATGTCAGATAAGCACGGTTTGACTAAGTGAAAATGTTAAATCGCTAGTAGAAAGTAATTAGAATCACGAACCACAGTTTATCGTGCATGGTTCAAAATTGGAAACACAGTTCCAAATAGTCATAGCTTGATTAATGAGAAGCACAGTTCGAAAATAATTATGGCTGATTAATTAAAGGCACAGTTCAAAATAATTATGGCTTAGAAGCGCAGTTCAAAATAAGCACAGTTCAAAATAATTATATCTTAGAAGCACAGTTCGAAATATTTATAGTTTATCCTATTTACACACGTAATTCACGTCACTGTCTTCAAAGCTCAATGTGTTGTTGTTGTTTGAGTCATCAGTCCATAGACTGGTTTGATGCAGCTCTCCATGCCACCCTATCCTGTGCTAACCTTTTCATTTCTACGTAACTATTGAATCCTACATCTGCTCTAATCTGTTTGTCATATTCATACCTTGGTCTACCCCTACCGTTCTTGCCACCTACACTTCCTTCAAAAACCAACTGAACAAGTCCTGGGTGTCTTAAGATGTGTCCTATCATTCTATCTCTTCTTCTCGTCAAATTTAGCCAAATCGATCTCCTCTCACCAATTCGATTCAGTATCTCTTCATTCGTGATTCGATCTATCCATCTCACCTTCAGCATTCTTCTGTAACACCACATTTCAAAAGCTTCTATTCTCTTTCTTTCTGAGCTAGTTATCGTCCATGTTTCACTTCCATACAATGCCACGCTCCACACAAAAGTCTTCAAAAACATCTTTCTAATTCCGATATCAATGTTTGAAGTGAGCAAATTTCTTTTCTTAAGAAAGCTCTTCCTTGCTTGTGCTAGTCTGCATTTTATGTCCTCCTTACTTCTGCCATCGTCGGTTATTTTACTAACCCAAGTAACAATATTCATCTACTTCCTTTAAGACTTCGTTTCCTAATCTAATATTTCCTACATCACCTGCCTTCTTTCGACTGCACTCCATTACTTTTGTTTTGGACTTATTTATTTTCATCTTGTACTCCTTACCTAAGACTTCATCCATACCATTCAGCAACTTCTCGAGATCTTCTGCAGTCTCAGATAAAATAACAATATCATCGGCAAATCTCAAGGTTTTGATTTCCTCTCCTTGGACTGTGATTCCCTTTTCAAAGCCCTCGATTCTTATCACTGCAGACTGATTTTTATACAGGTTGTAGATAATTCTTCGTTCTCGGTATCTGATCCCTATCATCTTCAGAATCATAAATAGCCTGGTCCAATCAACATTATCGAATGCCTTTTCTAGATCTACGAATGCCATGTACGTGGGCTTGTCCTTCTTGATTCGATCCTCTAAGATCAGACGTAAAGTCAGGATTGCTTCACGTGTTCCTACATTTCTTCTGAAGCCAAATTGATCTTCCCCCAACTCAGCTTCAACTTGTTTTTCCATTCTTCTGTAAATAATACGTGTTAAAATTTTGCAGGCATGAGATACTAAACTAATAGTGCGGTAGTTTTCACACCTGTCAGCACCGGCTTTCTTGGGAATAGGTATAACAACATTCTGCTGAAAATCGGATGGGACTTCTCCTGTCTCATACATCTTGCACACTAAATGAAATAACCTTACCATGCTGGTTTCTCCTAAGGCAGTCAGTAATTCAGCGGGAATATCATCAATTCCAGGTGCCTTGTTCCTATTTAGGTCACTCACAGCTCTGTCAAACTCTGACCTCAAAATTGAGTCTCCCATTTCATCAGCATCAACAGCCTCTTCATGTTCCAAAACGAAATTATCTACATCGTTACCTTGATACAACTGTTGGATATGCTCCTGCCATCTTTCTGCTTTGTCTTCTTTCCCTAGAAGTGGCTTTCCATCTGAGCTCTTAATATTCATGCACCTAGATTTCCTTTCTCCAAAGGTTTCCTTGATTTTCCTGTATGCAGCATCTACCTTTCCCAGGACCATACAGCCTTCGACATCCTTGCACTTCTCCTTCAGCCATTCTTCCTTAGCTACCTTGCACTTTCTATCCACTTCATTCTTTAATCGCTTGTATTCTTTTCTGCCCTGTTCATTTCTAGCATTCTTGTATTTTCGTCGTTCATCAATCAGGTCTAGTATCTCCTGAGTTATCCACTGATTCTTAGTTGATCTTTTCTTCCTTCCTAACATTTCTTCAGCAGCCCTACTGACTTCATTTTTCATGACTCTCCACTCTTCCTCTACTGTGTTTCCTTCGGCCTTTTCATTTAGTCATTGTGCAACATGTTCCTTGAAACAATCCATCACACTCTTTTCTTTCAACTTGTCTAGATCCCATCTTTTTGCATTCTTTCCTTTCTTCAATTTCTTCAATTTCAGATGGCATTTCATGACCAACAAGTTGTGGTCAGAGTCCACGTCTGCTCCTGGGAAAGTTTTGCAATCCAACACCTGGTTTCTGAATCTCTGCCTAATCATAATGAAGTCTATTTGATACCTTCCAGTGTCTCCAGGTCTCGTCCACGTATACAGCCGTCGTTTGTGGTGTTTAAACCAAGTATTGGCAAGGACTAAATTATGGTCAGTGCAGAATTCAACCAGCCGACTTTCTCTTTCGTTCCTTTGTCCCAATCCAAATTCTCCTACTGTGCTACCTTCTCTTCCTTGGCCTACCACTGCGTTCCAGTCTCCCATCACAATTAGATTCTCGTCACCTTTGACATATTGTATTAAATCTTCTATCTCCTCATATATTCTTTCAATTTCTTCATCATCCGCTGAACTAGTAGGCATATAGACCTGCACTATTGTGGTGGGCATTGGTTTGGTGTCTATCTTGAGGACAATAATTCTTTCACTATGCTGGTCGTAGTAGCTTACCCGCTGCCCTATTTTCTTATTCATTATTAAACCAACTCCTGCATTTCCTCTGTTTGATTTTGTGTTGATAATTCGGTAGTCGCCTGACCAAAAATCCTGTTCTTCCTGCCAACGTACTTCACTTATACCAACTACATCTAACTTTAGCCTATCCATCTCCCTTTTCAGATTCTCTAACCTACCACAACGATTCAAACTTCTAACATTCCACGCTCCGACCCGCATAATGTCAGTATCCATCTTCCTGATGATCGCCCCCTCTCGTGTAGTCCCCACCCGGAGATCCGAATGGGGGACTAGTTTACCTCCGGAATATTTTACCCGGGAGGAAGCCATCATCAGTACATCATTCATACAGAGAGAGCTGCATGTCCTCGGGGGTGATTTAGGCTGTAGTTTCCCGTTGCTTTCAGCCGTGTAGCAGTATCAACACAGCTAAGCCATGTTGAGTATTATTACAAGGCCGTATCAGTCAATCATCTAGACTGCCGCCCTTGCAACTACCGAAAGGCTGCTACCCCCCTTTCGAAGGACCATTCGTTAGTCTGGTCTCTCAACAGATAACCATCCGATATGGTTGCACCTGCGGCTCGGCTATCTGCATCATTGTGACACGCAAGCCTCCCCACCGCGGCAAGGTCACATGGTTCGCAGAGGAGGAAGCTCAATGTATGACGCATATTTGATTTCTAATAGAACACGAAGGCTAATGATTATCGTATTACCAAGTGTAAATTTAGTTCACTCATGACACATGTATGATGTAGTTTAAACGTCCCCAACTATTCGTTGTACACGAATTAAGAAGATAATATGAATTATTTACATTAAATAGAGTTAGTATTCCACTAAACCGTCATAAAATGACCTTAATATTCACTTGGTTAACCACTACCACAGTTCAAAATAAGTCAAGTTTGAGTTTCAATACAAGACAAAGCTAAGTAAAGTCGTTAACTTTCTGTCACGAAAACTACTAAGTTCGTGAATCTCAAAACATTATAAGTCCGGAGCTAACACTGTGAAATGTTAAAGTTCATCTCGACACACACACTGGAATTTTTCTAAGTTCCGAAATACTGTATAAATTTTACGACGATTATGTCAAAGATAACTCGCGATGAAGTTACTAGGTTCGAGACCCGTACGCGGAGACAGCATGACGATCTGCCATTTGTGATTATGCAGAATGTCAAGGTCAGCTGCTTGTCCTCGTGGAAAAATGCAATTTCTTTGTAGCTCAATATCTCGACAATCCATGAACCGATTTATGTGAACTTTTAGCATGTTGACATTTAAATAACGTGCTACACGATGATGTACTTCATTTCGTAATACCTCAAAGGTTTTAGGAGATATTAAAAACCTTTTGGTACATTGTAGATGATTAGGCGAAGTTCACGTGATGATTGCATCATCCTGCATGCTTGCAGCCGATGACGTAGCTCGCTCGCTCCCTTCTTGCCGGCGGCTCCATGCCGTCCCATTACCTCACGTGTTCTATTCATGTGTTTGGACCGTCCCGTTGCAAATATTCCTCTAATTAAAAACTATGTTCCAGGCCATAGGCATTCCTGGTACAATATAGATGTCTCGATATCGTCTAATGTCACTTGGTATGTGAAACTAAATAAGTCTCTCAAAGGGAGTGTGTGTTCTCTTGGTTGGAATGGTAGTGGATTTAAATTCCTTTAAGAATTGTAACTTTTTCTCTAGAATCTGAAATTTTTTGATAACGTGGATTGTAGTCTATAATCGACATAAGGTTGAAAAATATTCTAATGAGCCTAAAAAAGGAGGTTAATTATCTCATGTCTCATATAATCTGTTGTTGAGAAAGGACTTCTTCTTATATAAGAATCTAATTTCATCTTGTAACCAGATTTTATTAGTTCTGGTTTGAGTTTTCATAGTTTGAAAAGAGGAAGTATTTTTCTTAGTATTAACTTTCAGAAAATCAGGTGTCAAATAGTATGTTTTACATTGTTTTAGTCCCAAGACTGATGTAATATTATTTATGTGACATATTGTATTGAATTTATTTCTTATAATTCCACTACAATATGGAACAAAACTGAAATTTATAGCTTATAATTATGCTGCCAACCAGGCAAAGAAGAAAGCCTTTTCATTTTTAGGCTTAAAAGTAGAAATAGCCAAATTAAGCAAAGATATTGATTTCCAAAACAATGGTTCACTATGATTTGACACTTAATTTTATCAAAGTTAATACTAAGAACCACAGATCCTCTTTTCATACTAAGAAAACTCAAACCAGAGCTAATAAAATCTGGTTACAAGATGAAATTCGATACTTATATAACAAGAAATCTTTTCTTAATAACATATTATGAGACTTGTCTATATTTTTCAATCTTATGTCGATTATAGACTACAATCCACATTATCAAAAAACATCAGATTCTAGAGAAGAAGTTAGAATTCTTAAAGGACTCTAAATCCGCTACCATTCCAACAAAAAAAACACACACTCCCTCTGACGGACTTGCTCAGTTTCACACCCGTTATGAATCTCTCTAAAGTGATATTTAATGATATTGAGACATCTATATTGAGCAACGGTCAGAAAAACAACTGACCCCCCTCCAACCTTCTCGATGATGTCATCACCAGTACGGTGAAAGCCGAGTTAGCCATTAGTAAAATGCCGGTAGATAAACAAGAAGAAATGAGATTTGAAGCTAAGGAGAAACTGAATGACATCTTGAACTCTATATATAACAGAAACCCTTCCATCCCAATACAAAATGCCAATAGTAATAATATATGTCAAACTAAACTCCCAACACATAAACAAATATTAGATTTTAAGAAGAAAATCACTGACAATGATCTTATCATAACAAAAGCTGGTAAAGGCAACTGCACTGTTATTATGAATAAGTCAGATTACATAGAAAAAACTAAACAATTCTTCACAGACAGCTTATTTTCTGTAATCAAGAGAGACCCTACACTAAAATTTCAGCATCAGCTTAAACAAACATCAAGTCTATTAACAGACAAAGAAAGAAATAAGTTAATTAATATGAATCCAGGCCTGCCAACTGTCAAAGTACTTCCCAAAATACATAAAACTGATGTTCCTATCCAACCACTCATTAATTATAGACCCCGTCCTTTAAATAAAATTCCCATAGTTCATCCAACATTTCCTCAAAAGAAATTACCATTTTTTTAAATCTGGTAATTCCATTAAAAACACAAATCAAATGAATTGGTTGAAAAACTAAATCATGTTACTGTCCAACCCAACTATTGCCTCCATTCTTCCTTCGATATTGTTAACAAGTACCCAGCATCTCGATTTCAAAAATTTGTCCCATTACTTACAACAATTTAAATAAACACAGTGGCCTGAGCCCACTAGAAGTTCAAGATTTCATCTCTCTTCTAAAAATGGTTTTGAATAACAATGATTTCACATTTGACAATACCATTTATCAGCAAAATGGGTTAGCTATGTGATCGCCGGTATCAGCCATCCTAGTTGATATCTATCTGGGTCATACACCAAAATTATTAACAACATCTTTAGTAATATTATTTTTTGGACAAGGTACGTGGATGACACTCTTGTGATCATGAACGAAAGTGAAAGTAATGCCATTACCACTCTATGCAATCTTAATCACATTCACCCACATATCAATTAGAGAATGATAAAAAGAACTCAATTATTTAGATATAACAATCATCAGACAACCTGGTTCATTGAGCTACAAGACTTGTAGAAAAACAGCGCAAACCTCTAATACAATCCATCCAGATTCAATACACCCACATGCCTATGAATGTGCAGCATACCATAGTATGGTACACCACACTTTTAGCATCCTGCTGTCTAAAAAAGAACTTAAAATGAATTGAACACCATTCGCAGTATAGCTAAATTTAATGGCTACAAGAGCTCCTTTATAGAGAAAATAATTAATAAACATAAACACCGCCTTCAACCACCTTAACAAAAGAAAAAACAACAATTTTTAATCTTCTTTTACATTTAATAATAAACAAGTCTACCAAATAATAAACGTACAGTAGAAGTCCGTTATAGAGAGAATTCGTAATGGTGTGGGTTGCTGTAGTCACGTCCTAGTTCGTGAACCATGGGCAACAGCTGAGTGGCCTAGTAAGTGGTCCTGACAGTCAGGATACCAGTTGCTATGGAGTGGGAGTGGGCATCTCGACATATTCTGAGTCACGGCCCTCCTTGTGCTTAGGTGGCTAGGACTATACAATCCACCGGTGCTCCATAACCCGTTAGAGGAGAGATCCTCACTTGGACTATGTGTAAGTAGGGTAGCATCCTGCTTCAGGAATTTACCGGGCTCAGAACATTTTAAGCAAGCCTCGGACCTATGGGAGTAACAGAGTCCCACTCCCATTTGACAGGCGAGGGAGGACTCCTTGGAAACAACTTAGAAAACGAAATGGCATTCGATGGGGAGCTATCAATATTAATGGGGCTTATATAAGAAAGACAGTAGAATTGGCCAAGTCAGCAAAGAGGATGCATCTGGATGTGCTAGGAGTAAGGGATATTCGGGTAAGGGAAGATAACGAGGAAGAGAGAGGAGATTATCAAGTGTACTTGACGGGTGTTAGAAAAGTAAGGGCAGAGTATGGGGTAGGGCTTTTTATCAGGAATACCATTGCACGCAACATAGTTTCTGTTAGGCACGTAAATGAGCGAATGATGTGGGTAGATTTGTCAGTGGGAGGAATTAGGACAAGAATTGTGTCCGTGTATTCACCATGTGAGGGTGCAGATGAGGATGAAGTTGACAAGTTTTATGAAGCATTGAGTGACATCATGGTCAGGGTCAACAGCAAGGATTGAATAGTGCTAATGGGTGATTTCAATGCGAGAGTTGGAAATAGAAATGAAATATACGAAAGGGTGATTGGTAAATGTGGGGAAGATATGGAAGCTAATGGGAATGGGAAGCGTTTGCTGGACTTCTGTGCTAATATGGGTTTAGCAGTTACGCATACGTTCTTCAAGTATAAGGCTATTCACTGCTACACATGGGAGGCTAGGGGTACCAGATCCATAGTAGACTATATCTTAACCGACTTCGAATTCAGGAAATCTGTTAGGAATGTACGAGTTTTTCGGGGATTTTTCGATGATACAGACCACTCCTATCTGATCTGTAGTGAACTAAAAGTATCTCTAGGCCTAGGGTAGAGAAAGTGAAATCTGTCTGCAAACGAGTAAGGGTAGAAAATCTCCACGACGAGGAAATTAGACAGAAGTACATAATATGATTAGTGAGAAGTTTCGAATAGTAGACAGTAAGCAGGTTCAGAATATAGAAAGAGAATGGGTGGCATACAGGAATGCTGTTTTAGAAACAGCAAGGGAATGCCTAGGAACAACTGTGTAAAGATGGGAAAAGGCGAACATCTTGGTGGGATGATGAAGTGAGAGCAGCTTGTAAACGTAAAAAGAAGGCTTATCAGAAATGGCTCCAAACAAGGGCCGAGGTAGACAGGGATTTGTACGTAGATGAAAGAAACAGAGCGAAACAAATAGTTGCTGAATCCAAAAAGAAGTTTTGGGAAGGTTTTTGTAATAACTTGGAAAGGCTAGGTCAAGCAGCAAGGAAATCTTTCTGGACGGTAATAAAGAATCTTAGGAAGGGACGGAAAAAGGAAATGAACAGTATTTTGAGTAATTCAGGTGAAATCTTTATAGATCCCAGGAAATCGCTGAGAGAGCTGGAGGGAATATTTTAAATATCTTCTCAACGTAAAAGGAAATCTTCCTGGTTGTGTTGCGAACAGCCAAGCTCATGGGGAGGAGGAAAATGATGTTGGTGAAATTACATTTGAGGAAGTGGAAAGGATGGTAAATAAGCTCCATTGTCATAAAGCAACAGGAATAGATGAAATTAGACCTGAAATGGTGAAGTATAGTGGGAAGGCAGGGATGAAATGGCTTCATAGAGTAGTAAGATTAGCATGGAGTGTTGGTAAGGTACCTTGAGATTGAACAAAAGCAGTAATTGCACCTATCTATAAGCAAGGAAACAGGAAGGATTGCAACAACTATCGAGGTATCTCATTGATTAGTATACCAGGCAAAGTATTCACTGGCATCTTGGAAGGGAGTGTGTGATCAGTAGTTGAGAGGAAGTTGGATGAAAGCCAGTGTGGTTTCAGACCACAGAGGGGCTGTCAGGCTCAGATTTTCAGTATGCGCCAGGTAATTGAAAAATGCTACGAGAGGAATAGGCAGTTGTGTTTATGTTCCGTCTATCTAGAGAAAGCATATGACAGGGTACTGAGGGAAGAGATGTTCGACGTACTGGGGGACTATGGAATTAAAGGTAGGTTATTAAAATCAATCAAAAGCATTTATGTTGACAATTGGGCTTCAGTGAGAATTGATGGTAGAATGAGTTCTTGGTTCAGGGTACTTACAGGGGTTAGACAAGGCTGTAATCTTTCACCTTTGCTGTTTGTAGTTTACATGGATCATCTGCTGAAAGGTATAAAATGGCAGGGAGGGATTCAATTAGGTGGAAATGTAGTAAGCAGTCTGGCCTATGCTGATGACTTGGTCTTAATGGCAGATTGTGCCGAAAGCCTGCAGTCTAATGTCTTCGAACTTGAGATAAGGTGCAACGAGTATGGTATAAAAATTAACCTTTCAAAGACTAAATTGATGCCAGTAGGTAAGAAATCCAAGAGAATTGAATGTCAGATTGGTGATTAAAATCTAGAACAGGTCGATAATTTCAAGTATTTAGGTTGTGTTTTCTCCCAGGGTGGTAATATAGTGAGAGAGATTGAATCAGGTTGTAGTAAAGCTAATGCAGTGAGCTCGCAGTTGCGATCAACAGTATTCTGTAAGAAGGAAGTCAGCTCCCAGATGAAACTATCTTTACATCGGTCTGTTTTCAGACCAACTTTGCTTTACGGGAGCGAGAGCTCGGTGGACTCAGGATATCTTATTGATACTGTACCTTTCCAAGGCATCAGTACATGAACCACTTACCATTGTTCATAAATATGACGTTAGAATGGAGCACCATCGGTGAGCCTCGAACTCAGCCCGGTGGTCGAAGCATCACCCTCCCCTACTAGAATAGTTCGCTAGCCGAGTCGGTATCGCATTTTCGGGTCTGTGGACTGTCCGATGGGGCGATAAGTTCTTTAGTAATAGTCTCTATAGTAGGGGGAAAAGTTAATTATGAGAGGAATACCATTTCATTACTAATGAGAAGAGAGACAATATCTTGTATAACAAATTTTTACTTATACTAGTGAAACACATTATTTACATGGGTATGCCATACAAACACCTTACATACAGTAATGTGGGTGATCTTGACGTTTAAATGTTCGGTAGTCTTTTTCTACACTTCATTATACATTTAAATATTCAAACTTAAGAAGGCGTTCCCTCTCGAACTATTACACTACCTCAGACTTAGAGAGGCGTTTCTCTCTAATTATTCACTCTACACTTACATTAAATCACACACATATTTAATCAGTATGGACACACCCCGCTGTAAATCTGTTTACCTGCCAAGAATTAATATATTCAATCTACATCAAATTATGATATAAGTTTGCTAGAATCAGATGAACTGAAATAGGCAATTTACACTCCCAATCCTTTGAAAGTCGCGTTACAACACTTCCTTAAGTTAAACGTTGCCAAATATGCAGTATAATAAACACGCTCATTTCATTAGGATTTTATCAACACATATATCAGGACATTATTTACTCAACGATGTTACCTATGGACATGCATTTAGCGACTTCAATACCAGACATCATAAACAAAGTATTATAGCACTACCTGCAACAAATGGACAAGAATATATACATTTCACATACACACAATGAATCACAGGTGGCCTTAGTCACCTGCCGCTTGTGACAGTAAGCTTTACTGTCTCCTGCAATGAACTCAGGACCTTCTGAGACAGGGTATATCTGACCTGGAATTCCCTACACGCTGTGAATAATTAAAGAAATAAATTGGAGGGATCCTTCCTTTAATGCTCATTTGGGATCTCTGCGACGTTGGCTCTATTTAAATTAACACACGTAATCTCTGTGCCGAAAGGAAAGAAACTCGCCACTTGTATCTGTTCTATTTCACTGAAGAAAACGCCTTCACTCCCCCGTTTAAAGGGGCTCATAAAACTCCAGCTGTTAGCTGCCCGTGACACACTTTCAAGGGGCGGCCTGCCAAGCACTTCCCAGACAGTTATTTCACGGCAAATAATCTATTCACTTCTTTCAATACTGCCCACAATGGCATCACAACAAATCTCGGCCCTACATCCGGCCGTACTCAACATATCCACATCGCGATATGCACCTCGCGTATCTTAATGACAGATTCCAAGGGAACTTCACATTGGTACATTGACCATGATGCAGATTTAATGATGATCTCCTGCCACCAGGGTCCGAATTAACTTGCGCATTCGCGAACTAATTAACGATGTAAGATACCCACTGTCTCGATGCCTTGTTCCAGGTGCCTTAGTTACTAATTAGGAGGGATCTCTACCAAGTGAAGCGCACCAAAAAAAATGAATTACTGAAAAATCTTGATGACTCGTATATGCTATGGAAAGATGATAACTGGAGTCACTTTTACAGAATATTTAAGCCCTCTCTACTTGACAAAGCTTCACACTTAATTAAGCCAAGGTCCTTATAATTACGTCATGCATTATCGAACCCTTATATAAGGATGGAAGTAAAATATGGTCGTCCCAAAACCATGATGAAAGTATTCTATAAAAGACCCAAATAAAAATGAAATTATAATTATTATCCCTTTGAAATGGCGTGCTTGCAGTCTACGTTACATGTAAGTGGAAAATCTACATATTTACAATGGGACACGACCTTCAAAGATATAAATACTTGGAAATGTACTCAGCCTTCTGAATGCCACGTTCACAGCTTTACAGGAGGGCGCACCATGGGCTTAAGCTGCTTGCATCACGTCATCGGCGATGTGAAGACCCATGATGACTTCCTGGCAGGTCATACACATAACAGCGACGTTCCAGACGTTCTCGGCTACCAGGCGAAATTCCGGCAAACAGCTAGATGACTCGTTCACTCCGGTACACAGGCAAAACTCTGGCATTCAACTGGATGTCGACGTTCTCATAGACATGTAAATGCGAGGAAGTTATCTCATGTGAATGCGTTAGTTTAATACACATCACAATTTGAATATATGATTGGATCTGCTCAAGAGCACGAGCATTCCAACC
Source organism: Anabrus simplex (assembly GCF_040414725.1). Taxonomy (NCBI): domain Eukaryota; kingdom Metazoa; phylum Arthropoda; class Insecta; order Orthoptera; family Tettigoniidae; genus Anabrus; species Anabrus simplex. The sequence continues at coordinate 535,403,835 of NC_090265.1, read as the reverse complement.
CAATGCCGGTATTGTCTCTGTAGCCCGACACTGCTCCCTTCTCATGTACCTATTCTTTTATAAACAGCATACAGCTATTCTAGGTCCTGAATAAAGAATGTCACTGGTTAGGCCACTACTGGGTTAAAATTTCTCGTCTCACACGACCGCACTTCATGTATATTCTATTTCACCTAGTCATGCGTAAGTCAGGCTCTCAACTGCATTATGGATTTATAGACGTGACACTACCCTTAATTATGCCGACACTGAGCCGTTCACGCACTTTCTTTGTATCTCTCATTTATGTCGAGAACACACACGCAACTCCACGCACTGAGATACCTGGCTATTGAGGTTAATTGAGCCGTATTAGTTTAGGCACATATGAGGCTCGACGCACGACCTCTTCGACACACGGACAGCGGTTGTTACGGTTTCGTACCGTTCCTATTTTCTTAATTAGCGGCACACTGTACGCGCTGACATCTCACTCAGATTGTGATTATTTCCACATACTCACAGACTTTAATGAATCACTGCATTACACTGCTCAAATTACAAGATTATTTCTTCACAAACGACTCACACACAAACCACGACGAAATACTACCGTACTGGCGTTACACTGAAAATGCACTGGGTAGTGTCTCCCCCTCAGCTCTTGAATATATAGGCGAGCTACGCTAGAGACCCGAATGCTGAAGGTGGGGGAAAAAATGCAACCCTTTCTCACACGTTGGTCCGTTAATACGCAACGTATAGTGACGAACAGGATATCAAATTGCAGCTCTTGCATTCTCATTTCCACTCTTTGAATGTTTTTGAAATAGCTTCGTAGATTCTTAAGCAATCTCAAAAGCGTCCTTTTGTCTCTGGCGGTGAATGATGACGAGCACAGGGGATTCCTTGTGTTCGCTGTCACGGTTAGGGTCCAACATCTGTTAGTCATTAAGACGCGCCCTTGTTTACAGCGTAGTTACCGCTCTGTCAGTTAAGTAAAGCACTTCTCGGTCTCATAATTATGCGTAAAATTCCCTGATTCAAATGAATGTTTGCGCTTAATTATCCATTGGGTATTTTGCGATTTATAAAAATTAACAGAAATAAAACAGCTGAACGCGATAAGTTAGCAGTGGTGGATGAGCGAGGAAAACAGGGTATAATGTTAGTTTTCACGTTGAATATACTCTCTGGGCTCAGCTAGTGGCCTAGATTCTTTGTCATGTGATAACGCGTATCTTTTCATCTCGCTCGCGGTTGGAGTGAGAAAACTTCGAGTACAAGCGCTCTTGCACCGCCTTGCTGCTAATTACCAGCAACTAGAGCTGGGTCGCGCGACTCTGGATACTGCAAATCGAGTCCTGGAGCGGGCAGAAAATTTCTAACTTGGGCAGTTTTTATCGTAGAATGACGCGGGAAACGGCATATTCCATCTCCTGGATATCATGACATACCATAGGTGACGTTGTGAACGGTCACAATACGTTGGAAGTAACAAACGTGAAAGTAGCAAGAATGATTGCTGGTACAAAAGGTGGGAACAATGGCAGGAGGGAGGAGATAAAGGCTAATTTAGGAATGAACTTGATGGATGAAGCTGTACGCATAAACCAGCTTCGGTGATGGGGTCATGTGAGGCGAATGGAGGAGGATAGGGTACCTATGAGAATAATGGATTCTGTTATGGAGGGTAAAAGAAGTAGAGGGAGGCCAAGATGACGATGGTTAGACGCAGTTTCTACCGATTTGAAGATAAAAGGTATAGAACTAAATGCGGCCACAGCACTAGCTGCAAATAGAGGATTGTGGCGACGTTTAGTAAATTCACAGAGGCTTGTAAACTGAACGTTGAAAGGTATAACAGTCTCTAATGATAATGTATGATGTATGTATGTAGCGAATTGTCGTTATATAAGAATTTTTCGTGATAGTCGGGTAAAACCCCACACACATAATCAGTATGTAATGGCAATCCGTTTGTTTAAAACTTGCGTTTTTGCTGATTTTCATACTGCGGCCTACTTGTAAGTTATTTTTCTAATACCGCAACAACGTGAATGCGGATGTTCAATTTCATTCTGAAAAATTGGAGTAGGATCACTCCAGTGGCTTCTGCGGCAAACTTTTCAGATTTCTTATTCAAACAACTTAACCTCATATGTATCATGAAAACATATTTCAAGCACAAGTGGAGTAATTATAACCGTTTCACCATAAATTACTCGGGAACAGCCTTTCCGAAATTTAACCAGATGGGAGAAAAATACAGTGTAACCTCGTAGTGCGCATTCCTCATTAAGGCAAATTCTCGCTTAGCACGTCGTAAATTCGAAGTTCCGATTCACATCGTATTAAATCTATTTAAAAATACATCTTTTATCACGTCACATAATTCATTATTATCGCTCAGTATGGTCACATTTTTCCCTGCCCTGAAATTGTTCTTTATCATCTCTTCTGAAAGGAACATGATTCCCAACACAGATTAGAGCCCTCGCCACAGGAGGCAGGTCGTGGAAAGTTATATGAAAACTGGAAATGTCCTTGGTTTCCGGAAGTTTAGAGAGTAAATTATAGCTTCAGAAAGCAAGCCATTAGCCTTAGGTAAGTTCAGTTGTGCTCTCTGGTTTTCATTGATATTGCTGAATAACACAGTAAACTTGTTTGTGCTTATATTTCGCATTCCATTCAGATGTTAGAAATGTATTCTGTGTTGAGTGAGGCTGTGAACGGTAGCAATGATTTGTCGCATAATAGACTATGTAAGAATTAGAAACATAATCATAGGAAGTTGACTAGCATGGTGCATGTTTGTCTTGTGGTATTCCCATTATAGATACTGAAAAAGTCCTGGAATAGTTTATTAACGATGTCAAATCCAGGAAGTGGACGAGCATCTGCATCTTTCAACAGTGGTGCATATGTGGAGACTCACACCGTCGAGTTTCGACTCGAGTCGATTGAAATGTGTGGCATTCAAGATAATGGTCAAATTCGTTTATCTTGCACATGGCTGAGTTTAAGCGCGAAATAATTCATGTTGGAAGAGTGTGATCTGCAATAATGCGCTGATATTTTACGGTGTCCCACTGCAAATGTTTTAGTATTTGTTATGTATTTTACACACTGTAAGCCCCAGTGGGAAAGGTTTTCATATTATCTCTAGTCTTTTTCACGCCTTTTAATACTTTCATCGCATCTTCCGAAACAGTAGATAGCCTATATCTTTCTCTGTACCTGTACATACACAACGTAAAATGCACGCATGTCGGGAAAAAGAACATATTAGGTGGTTCTACATTCGTGTTAGGTAGTTTTTATTCATGTATACAATAGTACGTTTTCTCTCTTAACACATTATCTTTCTTTGTCCCCTGCAGAAACGCCCAACGAGGTTTTACTGATTAAACTAACCTCCGAAACAAGTCACCCACTCTGCGCCGTATCGTGAGGTTTATCACACTCTTGCGTAATTTCAGTACATAGTATTAAAATGAAACTATCATTTGCTTCAGCCCTTATTTCTAATGAGTTAACTACTGCTATTGGCCATGTTATTTACGCATTTATTATGAAAAC